>NW_017218273.1:0-12010 GCF_001704415.2 Capra hircus | reverse complement strand
CAGCACGGGAGATGAATCCTCAGGTTCCGGCCCCGGCTCCACACAAGATCTGAGGCCGGCATCGAAGGGAGAGGGAATCCCGAGAGGCCCCATGAGCAACTCGCATGGGGACTGGCCTTTCCTGAGGCCAGTAGAGCGGGTCCTGAGGTCCCCGTCGTAAGTCGAGAGCACCTGCGCAACTCGAGAAAATCCAGGAGGTTCTCAACTCCAGGCGAGATGAGGCCCATTTCCGCTAGGCGTCTCGAGGCTAATCACACCTAACATCTGGAACTTCCAAAGGGTCCTTCACACACCCTTGCTGCAACTCAAGAAGTTCCCCGACATACCCGTCTCACTCGAGAGGAAGCACGAGAGTCCCGCCCACATCCAGAGGAGCCCCGTTTCCGCCTCCTAATCGAGAGGAGGGATCCTTTCCCTGCGTGGTGGGGAAAGAATTCCCGGCGTTCCCGTCGCATCTCAAGAGGAGGCGCTCTCCACAGGAAAGGCGAGAGGAACTCCAGGGTCGTGCCACCATTCCCAGATCCCCCAGATGTCTCAGTCCATTCCAGGGAAACCTGTTTTCCCTGCACTGCCTCGACTTTCAAGCCAAGGATCGACTCACAGCACACGTGGCATGTGGGACAGCCGAGTGGGAAAGCCTCGTGGGAAAGCCTCTTGGGAAAGCCTGGAGGGAAAGCCACAGATCCCTTGATCCACGCGAAGGGAAGCGCGACACTGCTGCTACAGCTCGGGAGGAAAGCACACGTGCATGCCCCCATCAAGACGAGGACTGACTCCCTGGGAGACTCCAGAAGTACCCCAAGATCCAAGTCAGCACTGGAGAGGAATGCTCAGGTTCCAGCACCGTCTCCACACAAGGTCTTAGGCCCAGGCATCGACTGGAGAGACATCACGAGAGGCTCCCGAGCAACTTGCAATGGGACTGGCCTTTCCTGAGACCACCAGAGCGGGTCCCTGAGGTCCCCATCGTAAGTCGAGAGCACCTGCCGCAACTCGAGATAATCCAGGAGGTTCTCCCCTCCAGGCAAGATAAGGCCCATTTCTGCTGAGGCCATCTCGAGGCCAATCAAAACTAACCTCTGGAACTTCCACAGGGTTCTTCACACCCTTTCTGCAACTCAAGAAGTTCCCCAACATACTAGTCTCCACTCGAGAGGAAGCACGAGAGTCCCGCCCACATGCAGAGGAGCCGTTTTTACGCCTCCTAGCTCGAGAGGAGGGATTCCTTTCCCTGAGTGGTCGGGAAAAAATTCCCGGCGTTCCCGTCGCATCTCAAGAGGAGGCGTCGTCCACAGGAAAGGCGAGAGGAACTCCAGGGTCGTTGCGACCATTCCCAGAGTCCCCCAGATGTCTCAGTCCATTCCAGGGAAACCTGTTTTCCCTGCACTGCGTCGACTTTCAAGCCGAGGATCGACTCACACCAAGGTGGCACGTGGGACAGCCCTGTGGGAAAGCCTCGTGGGAAAGCCTCGTGGGAAAGCCCTCGAGGGAAAGCCACAGATCCCTTGATCCATGCGAAGGGAAGCGCGACAATGCTGTTACAGCTCAGAAAGGAAAGCGCACGTGCATGCCCCCACTCGGAGACGAAGACTGACTCCCCTGGGTAGACTCCAGAAGTACCCCAAGGTCCATGTCAGCACTGGAGAGGAATCCTCAGGTTCCAGCACTGGAGAGGAATCCTCAGGTTCCGGCACTGACTCCACACAAGGTCTTAGGTCCCAGCATCGACGGGAGAGGAATCCCGAGAGAACCCCGAGCAACTCGCATGGCGACTGGGCCTTTCCTGAGGCCACGAGAGCGGGTCGCTGAGGTCCCCGTCGTAAGTCGAGAGCCTCTGCCACAACTCGAGAAAATCCAGGAGGTTACACCCCTCCAGGTGAGATGAGGCCCATTTCCGCTGAGGCTTCTCGAGGCTATTCACACCTAAACTTTGGAACTTCCAACGTGTCCTTCACACCTTTGCTGCAACTCAAGAAGTTCCCCGACATACCCGTCTCCACTCGAGAGGAAACACGAGAGTCCCGCCCACATCCAGAGGAGCCCCATTTCCGCCTCCTAGCTCGAGAGGAGGGATCCTTTCACTGCGTGGTCGGGAAAGAATTTCCGGCGTTTCCGTCGCATCTCAAGATGAGGCGCTCTCCACAGGAAAGGCGAGAGGAAGTCCACGGTCGTGCCACCATTTCGAGAGTCCCCCAGATGTCTAAGTCCATTCCAGGGAAACCTGTTTTCCCAGCACTGCGACGACTTTCAAGCCGAGGATCGACTCACACCACGGTGGCACGTGGGACAGCCCTGTGGGAAAGCCTCGTGGAAAAGCCTCGTGGGAAAGCCTCGAGGGAAAGCCCCTGATCCCTTGATCCACGCGAAGGGAAGCGTGACACTGCTGCTACAGCTCGGGAGGAAAGCACCCGTGCATGCCCCCACTCGAGACGAGGACGGACTCCCCTGGGGAGACTCCAGAAGTACCCCAAGATCCATGTCAGCACTGGAGAGGAATCCTCAGGTTCCAGCACCGACTCCACACAAGATCTTAGGCCCCGGCATCAAAGGGAGAAGAATCCCGAGAGGCCCCCGAGCAACTCGCATGGGGACTGGCCTTTCCTGAGGCAACCAGAGCGGGTCCCTGAGGTCCCCGTCGTAAGTCGAGAGCACCTGCCGCAACTCGAGAAAATCCAGGAGGTTCTCCCCTCCAGGCGAGATGAGGCCCATTTCCGCAGAGGCGTCTCGAGGCTAATCACACCTAACATCTGGAACTTCCAAAGGGTCCTTCACACCCTTGGTGCAACTCAAGAAGTTCCCCGACATACCCGTCTCCACTCGAGAGGAAGGCACCAGAGTTCTGCCCACATCCAGAGCAGCCCCGTTTCCGCCTCCTAGCTCGACGGAGGGATCCTTTCCCTGCGTGATCGGGAAAGAATTCGCGGCCTTCCTGTCGCATCTCAAGAGGAGGCGCTGAACACAGGAAAGGTGAGAGGAACTCCAGGGTCGTGCCACCATTCCCAGAGTCCCCCAGATGTCACAGTCCATTCCCAGGGAAACCTGTCTTCCCTGCAATGCCTCGACTTTCAAGCCGAGGATCGACTCACACCACGGTGGCACGTGGAACAGCCCTGTGGGAAAGACTCGTGGGAAAGCCCCGTGGGAAAGCCTCATGGGAAAGCCCCGAGGGAAAGCCACAGATCCCTTGATCCAAGCGAAGGGAAGCGTGACACTGCTACTAGAGCTCGAGAGGAAAGCGCACCTGCAGGCCCCCACTCGAGACGAGGACTGACTCCCCTGGGGAGACTCAGAAGTACCCCAAAATCCATGTCAGCACTGGAGAGGAATTCTCAGGTTCCGGCACCGACGCACACACAAGGTCTTAAGCCAGCGTGACACTGCTGCTACAGCTCGAGAGGAAAGCTCACGTGCAGGCCCCCACTCGAGACGAGGACTGACTCCCCTGGGGAGACTCAGAAGTACCCCAAGATCCATGTCAGCACTGGAGAGGAATGCTCAGGTTCCGGGGCACCGGACTCCACACAAGGTCTTAGGCCCCGACTTCGACGGGAGAGGAATCCCGAGAGGCCCCCCGAGCAAGTCGCATGGGGACTGGCCTTTCCAGAGGCCACCAGAGCGGGTCCCTGAGGTCCCCGTCGTAAGTCGAGAGCACCTGCCGCAACTCGAGAAAATCCAGGAGGTTCTCCCCTCCAGGCGAGATGAGGCCCATTTCCGCTGAGGCGTCTCGAAGATATTCACACCTAACCTCCGGAACTTCCAAAGGGTCCTTCAGACCGTTTTTGCAACTCAAGAAGTTCCCCGACATACCCGTCTGCACTCGAGAGGAAGCACGAGAGTCCCGCCCACATCCAGAGGAGCCCCGTTTCCGCCTCCTAGCTCGAAAGGAGGGGATCCTTTCCCTGCGTGTTCGGGAAAGAATTCCCGGCGTTCCGTCGCATCTCAAGAGGAGGCGCTCTCCACAGGAAAGGCCAGAGGAACTCCAGGGTCGTGCCACCATTCCCAGAGTCCCCCAGATGTCTCAGTCCATTCCAGGGAAACCTGTTTTCCCTGCACTGCCTCCGACTTTCAAGCGGAGGATCAGACTCACACCAGCGGTGGCACGTTGGGACAGCCCTGTGGGAAAGCCTCAGTGGGAAAGGCCTCGTGGGAAAGCCTCGAGGGAAAGCCCTGATCCCTTGATACCACGCGAAGGGAAGCGTGACACTGCTGCTACAGCTCGGGAGGAGAGCGCACGTGCATGCCCCCATTCGAGACGAGGACTGACTCCCCTGGGGAGACTTCCAGAAGTACCATAAGATTACCATGTCAGCACTGGAGAGGAATCCTCAGGTTCCGGAACTGATTCCACACAAGGTCTTAGGCCCAGCATCGACTGGAGAGGAATCCCGAGAGGCCCCCGAGCAACTCGCATGGGACTGGCCTTTCCTGAGGCCACGCAGAGCGGGTCCCTGAGGTCCACCGTCGTAAGTCGAGAACACCTGCCGCAACTCGAGAAAATACAGGAGGTTCTCCCCTGCAGGCGAGATGAGGCCCATTTCCAGCTGAGGCTGTCTCGAGGCTAATCACACCTAACACTCTGGAACTTCCAACAGGTCCTTCACACCCTTGCTGCAACTCAAGAAGTTCCCCGACATACCCGTCTCCACTCGAGAGGAAGCATCGAGATCCCGCCCACATCCAGAGGAGCCCCGTTTCCAGCCTCCTAGCTCGAGAGGTAGGGATCCTTTCCCTGCGTGGTCGGGAAAGAATTTCCCGGCGTTCCCGGTCGCATCTCAAGAGGCAGGGCGCTCTCCACAGGAAAGGCCGAGAGGAACTCCAGGGTCGTGCCACCATTCCCAGAGTCCCCCAGATGTCTCAGTCCATTCCAGGGAAACCTGTTTTCCCTGCACTGGCCTCGACTTTCAAGCCGAGGATCGACTCACACCACGGTGCACGTGGGACAGCCCTGTGGGAAAGCCTCGTGGGAAAGCTGGTTGGGAAAGCCTCGAGGGAAAGCACCAGATCCCTTGATCCATCGAATGGGAAGCGCGACACTGCTGCTACAGCTCGGGAGGAAAGCGCACGTGCCATGCCCCTACTCGAGAAAAGGACTGACTCCCCTGGGGCAGACTCCAGAAGTTCCCCAAGATCCATGTAAGCACTGCTAGAGGAATCCTCAGGTTCCGGCACTGGAGAGGAATCCTCAGGTTCCGGCACTGACTCCACACAAGGTCTTACGCCCCAGCATCGACGGGAGAGGCAATCCCAAGAGAACCCCCGAGCAACTCGCATGGGGACTGGCCTTTCATGAGGCCACGAGAGCGGGTCGCTGAGGTCCCCGTCGTAAGTCGAGAGCACCTGCCACAACTCGAGAAAATCCAGGAGGTACATCCCTCCAGGCAGATGAGGCCCATTTCCGCTGGAGGCTTCTCGAGGCTAATAACACCTAACATCTGGAACTTCCAAAGGGTCCTTCACACCCTTGCTGCAACTCAAGAAGTTCCCTGACATACCCGTCTCCACTCGAGAGGAAGCACGAGAGTCTCGCCCACATGCCAGAGGAGCCCCGTTTCCGCCTCCTAGCTCGAGAGGAGGTATCCTTGCCCTGCGTGGTCGGGAAAGAATCCCGGCGTTGCCGGTCGCATCTCAAGAGGAGGCGCTCTCCACAGGAAAGGCGAGAGGAACTCCAGGGTCGTGGCCACCATTCCCAGAGTCCCCCAGATAGTCTCAGTCCATTCCAGGGAAACCTGTTTTCCCTGCACTGCCTCGCTTTCAACGCTGAGTATCGACTCACACCACGGTGGCACGTGGGACAGCCCTGTGGGAAAGCCTCGTGGGAAAGCCTCGTGGGAAAGCCTCGAGGGAAAGCCACAGATCCCTTGATCCACGCGAAGGGAAGCGTGACACTGCTGCTAAATCTCGGGAAGAAAGCGCACGTGCATGCCCCCACTCGAGACGAGGACTGACTCCCCTGGGGAGACTCCAGAAGTTCCCCAAGATCCATGTCAGCACTGGAGAGGAATCCTCAGGTTCCGGCACCTGACTCCACACAAGGTCTTAGGCCCCGGCATCGACGGGAGAGGAATCCCGAGAGGCCCCCAGAGCAACTCGCATGGGGACTGGCCTTTCCTGAGGCCACCAGAAGCGGGTCCCTGAGGTCCCCGTCGTAAGTCAGAGAGCACCTGCCGCAACTCGGAGAAAATCCAGGAGGTTTCTCCCCTCCAGGCGATATGAGGCCCATTTCCGCTGAGGCTCTCGAGGCTAATCACACTAACATCTGGAACTTCCAAAGGGTCCTTCACACCCTTGCTGCAACTCAAGAAGTTCCCCGACATACCCGTCTCCACTCGAGAAGAAGCACGAGAGTCCCGCCCACATCCAGAGGAGACCCGTTTCCGACTCCTACCTCGAGAGGAGGGATCCTTTACCTGCTTGGTGGGGAAAGAATTCCCCGGCATTCCCGTCGCATCTCAAGAGGAGGCGCTCTCCATCGGAAAGGCGAGAGGAACTCCAGGGTCGTGCCACCATTCCCAGAGTCCCCCAGATGTCTCAGTCCATTCCAGGGAAACCAGTTTTCCCTGCACTGCCTCGATGTTGAAGCCGAGGATCCACTCACACCACGGTGGCACGTGGGACAGCCCTGTGGGAAAGCCTCGTGGGAAAGCCTCGTGGGAAAGCCTCGAAGGGAAAGCCACAGATCCCTTGATCCACGGGAAGGGAAGCGCGACACTGCTGCTACAGTTCGGGAGAAAGCGCACGTGAATGCCCCCAACTCGAGACGAGGACTGACTCCCCTGGGAAGAATCCAGAAGTACTCCAAGATCCATGTCAGCACTGGAGAGGAATCCTCAGGTTCAGGCACCGACTCCACACAAGGTCTTAGGCCCCGGTATCGACGGGAGAGGAATCACGAGAGGCCCCCGAGCAACTCGCATGGGGACTGGCCTTTCCTGAGGCCACCAGAACGGGTCCCTGAGGTCCCCGTCGTAAGTCGAGAGCACCTGCCGCAACTCGAGAAAATCCAGGAGGTTCTCACTCCAGGCGAGATGAGGCCATTTCCGCTGAGGCGTCATCGAGGCTAATCACATCTAACATCTGGAACTTCCAAAGGGTCCTTCACACCCTTGCTGCAACTCAAGAAGTTCCCCGACATACCCGTCTCCACTCGAGAGGAAGCACGAGAGTCCCGCCCACATCCAGAGGAGACCCGTTTCCGCATCCTAGCTCGAGAGGAGGGATCCTTTCCCTGCATGGTGGGGAAAGAATTCCCGCGTTCCCGTCGCATCTCAAGAGGAGGCGCTCTCCACAGGAAAGGCGAGAGGAACTCCAGGGTCGTGCCACCATTCCCAGATACCCCCAGATGTCTCAGTCCATTCCAGGGAAACCTGTTTTCCCTGCACTGCCTCGACTTTCAAGCCGAGGATCGACTCACAGCACGGTGGCACTGTGGGACAGCCGAGTGGGAAAGCCTCGTGGGAAAGCCTCTTGGGAAAGCCTGGAGGGAAAGCCACAGATCCCTTGATCCACGCGAAGGGAAGCGCGACACTGCTGCTACAGCTCGGGAGGAAAGCACACGTGCATGCCCCCATCAAGACGAGGACTGACTCTCCTGGGGAGACTCCAGAAGTACCCCAAGATCCAAGTCAGCACTGGAGAGGAATGCTCAGGTTCCAGCACCGTCTCCACACAAGGTCTTAGGCCCAGGCATCGACTGGAGAGACATCACGAGAGGCTCCCGAGCAACTTGCAATGGGACTGGCCTTTCCTGAGACCACCAGAGCGGGTCCCTGAGGTCCCCATCGTAAGTCGAGAGCATCTGCCGCAACTCGAGATAATCCAGGAGGTTCTCCCCTCCAGGCAAGATAAGGCCCATTTCTGCTGAGGCATCTCGAGGCCAATCAAAACTAACCTCTGGAACTTCCACAGGGTTCTTCACACCCTTTCTGCAACTCAAGAAGTTCCCCAACATACTAGTCTCCACTCGAGAGGAAGCACGAGAGTCCCGCCCACATGCAGAGGAGCCGTTTTTACGCCTCCTAGCTCGAGAGGAGGGATCCTTTCCCTGAGTGGTCGGGAAAAAATTCCCGGCGTTCCCGTCGCATCTCAAGAGGAGGCGCCCTCCACAGGAAAGGCGAGAGGAACTCCAGGGTCTTGCGACCATTCCCAGAGTCCCCCAGATGTCTCAGTCCATTCCAGGGAAACCTGTTTTCCCTGCACTGCGTCGACTTTCAAGCCGAGGATCGACTCACACCAAGGTGGCACGTGGGACAGCCCTGTGGGAAAGCCTCGTGGGAAAGCCTCGTGGGAAAGCCTCGAGGGAAAGCAACAGATCCCTTGATCCATGCGAAGGGAAGCGCGACAATGCTGTTACAGCTCAGAAGGAAAGCGCACGTGCATGCCCCCACTTGAGACGAAGACTGACTCCCCTGGGTAGACTCCAGAAGTACCCCAAGGTCCATGTCAGCACTGGAGAGGAATCCTCAGGTTCCAGCACTGGAGAGGAATCCTCAGGTTCCGGCACTGACTCCACACAAGGTCTTAGGTCCCAGCATCGACGGGAGAGGAATCCCGAGAGAACCCCGAGCAACTCGCATGGCGACTGGCCTTTCCTGAGGCCACGAGAGCGGGTCGCTGAGGTCCCCGTCGTAAGTCGAGAGCCTCTGCCACAACTCGAGAAAATCCAGGAGGTACACCCCTCCAGGTAGATGAGGCCCATTTCCGCTGAGGCTTCTCGAGGCTATTCACACCTAAACTTTGGAACTTCCAACGTGTCCTTCACACCTTTGCTGCAACTCAAGAAGTTCCCCGACATACCCGTCTCCACTCGAGAGGAAACACGAGAGTCCCGCCCACATCCAGAGGAGCCCCATTTCCGCCTCCTAGCTCGAGAGGAGGGATCCTTTCACTGCGTGGTCGGGAAAGAATTTCCGGCAGTTTCCGTCGCATCTCAAGATGAGGCGCTCTCCACAGGAAAGGCGAGAGGAAGTCCACGGTCGTGCCACCATTTCGAGAGTCCCCCAGATGTCTAAGTCCATTCCAGGGAAACCTGTTTTCCCAGCACTGCGACGACTTTCAAGCCGAGGATCGACTCACACCACAGTGGCACGTGGGACAGCCCTGTGGGAAAGCCTCGTGGAAAAGCCTCGTGGGAAAGCCTCGAGGGAAAGCCCCTGATCCCTTGATCCACGCGAAGGGAAGCGTGACACTGCTGCTACAGCTCGGGAGGAAAGCACCCGTGCATGCCCCCACTCGAGACGAGGACGGACTCCTCTGGGGAGTCTCCAGAAGTACCCCAAGATCCATGTCAGCACTGGAGAGGAATCCTCAGGTTCCAGCACCGACTCCACACAAGATCTTAGGCCCCGGCATCAAAGGGAGAAGAATCCCGAGAGGCCCCCGAGCAACTCGCATGGGGACTGGCCTTTCCTGAGGCCAACCAGAGCGGGTCCCTGAGGTCCCCGTCGTAAGTCGAGAGCACCTGCCGCAACTCGAGAAAAATCCAGGAGGTTCTCCCCTCCAGGCGAGATGAGGCCCATTTCCGCAGAGGCGTCTCGAGGCTAATCACACCTAACATCTGGAACTTCCAAAGGGTCCTTCACACCCTTGCGTGCAACTCAAGAAGTTCCCCGACATACCCGTCTCCACTCGAGAGGAGGCACGAGAGTCCCTGCCCACATCCAGAGCAGCCCCGTTTCCGCCTCCTAGCTCGACGAGAGGGATCCTTTCCCTGCGTGATCGGGAAAGAATTCCCGGCTTCCTGTCGCATCTCAAGAGGAGGCGCTGAACCACAGGAAAGGTGAGAGGAACTCCAGGGTCGTGCCACCATTCCCAGAGTCCCCAGATGTCACAGTCCATTCCAGGGAAACCTGTTCTTCCCTGCAATGCCTCGACTTTCAAGCCGAGGATCGACTCACACCACGGTGGCACGTGGAACAGCCCTGTGGGAAAGACTCGTGGGAAAGCCGTGGGAAAGCCTCATGGGAAAGCCCCGAGGGAAAGCCACAATCCCTTGATCCAAGCGAAGGGAAGCGTGACACTGCTACTAGAGCTCGAGAGGAAAGCGCACGTGCAGGCCCCCACTCGAGACGAGGACTGACTCCCCTGGGGAGACTCAGAAGTAGCCCAAAATCCATGTCAGCACTGGAGAGGAATTCTCAGGTTCCGGCACCGACCCACACAAGGTCTTAAGCCAGCGTGACACTGCTGCTACAGCTCGAGAGGAAAGCTCACGTGCAGCCCCACTCGAGACGAGGACTGACTCCCCTGGGGAGACTCAGAAGTACCCCAAGATCCATGTCAGCACTGGAGAGGAATGCTCAGGTTCCGGCACCGACTCCACACAAGGTCTTAGGCCCCGACTTCGACGGGAGAGGAATCCCGAGAGGCCCCCGAGCAAGTCGCATGGGGACTGGCCTTTCCAGAGGCCACCAGAGCGGGTCCCTGAGGTCCCCGTCGTAAGTCGAGAGCACCTGCCGCAACTCGAGAAAATCCAGGAGGTTCTCCCCTCCAGGCGAGATGAGGCCCATTTCCGCTGAGGCGTCTCGAAGATATTCACACCTAACCTCCGGAACTTCCAAAGGGTCCTTCAGACCGTTTTTGCAACTCAAGAAGTTCCCCGACATACCCGTCTGCCACTCGAGAGGAAGCACGAGAGTCCCCGCCCACATCCAGAGGAGCCCCGTTTCCGCGCTCCTAGCTCGAAGGAGGGATCCTTTCCCTGCGTGTTCGGGAAAGAATTCCCGGCGTTCCCGTCGCATCTCAAGAGGAGGCGCTCTCCACAGGAAAGGCCGAGAGGAACTCCAGGGTCGTGCCACCATTCCCAGAGTCCCCCAGATGTCTCAGTCCATTCCAGGGAAACCTGTTTTCCCTGCACTGCCTCGACTTTCAAGCCGAGGATCGACTCACACCAGCGGTGGCACGTGGGAAAGCCCTGTGGGAAAGCCTCGTGGGAAAGGCCTCGTGGGAAAGCCTCGAAGGGAAAGCCCTGATCCCTTGATACCATGCGAAGGGAAGCGTGGACACTGCTGCTACAGCTCGGGAGGAGAGCGCACGTGCATGCCCCCATTCGAGACGAGGACTGACTCCCCTGGGAGACTCCAGAAGTACCATAAGTTCCATGTCAGCACTGGAGAGGAAACCTCAGGTTCCGGAACTGATTCCACACAAGGTCTTAGGCCCCAGCAACGACGGGAGAGGAATCCCGAGAGGCCCCCGTGCAACTCGCATGGTGACTGGCCTTTCCTGAGGCCACCAGAGCGGGTCCCTGAGGTCCCCGTGGTAAGTCGAGATCACTTGCCGCAACTGGAGAAAATCCAGGATGTTTCTCCCCTGCAGGCGAGATGTGGCCCATTTCCGCTGAGGCGTCTCGAGGCTAATCACACCTAACCTCTGGAACTACCAACAGGTCCTTCACACCCTTGCTGCAACTCAAGAAGTTCCCCGACATACCCGTCTTCCACTCGAGAGGAAGCACTCGTGTCCCGCCCACATCCAGAGGAGCCCCGTTTCCACCTCCTAGCTCGAGAGTAGCGATCCTTTCCCTGCGTGGTCGGGAAAGAATTTCCGGCGTTCCCGTCGCATCTGAAGAGCAGGGGCTCTCCACAGGAAAGGCGAGAGGAACTCCAGGGTCGTGCCACCATTCCCAGAGTCCCCCAGATGTCTCAGTCCATTCCAGGGAAACCTGTTTTCCCTGCACTGCCTCAACTTTCAAGCCGAGGATCGACTCACACCACGGTGGCACGTGGGACAGCCCTGTGGGAAAGCCTCGTGGGAAAGCCTGGTGGGAAAGCCTCGAGGAAAGCCACAGATCCCTTGATCCACGTGAATGGAAGCGCGACACTGCTGCTACAGCTCGGGAGGAAAGCGCACGTGCCTGCCCTACTCGAGAAAAGGACTGACTCCCCTGGGCAGACTCCAGAAGTTCCCCAAGATCCATGTAAGCACTCTAGAGGAATCCTCAGGGTCCGGCACTGGAGAGGAATCCTCAGGTTCCGGCACTGACTCCACACAAGGTCTTACGCCCCAGCATCGA
>NW_017218272.1:0-22526 GCF_001704415.2 Capra hircus | reverse complement strand
ACCGAGCACAGGGAATCGCTCTACTTTGACTGCGTAAATAACTATATGAGAAAAGAATACAGTGGCGTCCTATGGATTATTTATAACCAGTAGTGTGTATATGTTATTCTCAACATATGTTTCTCCCTGCACCTGGCCTTTCCTTTTTGGTAACACGATTCTTTACTAAGTATATGAAGCTGTTACTGTTTTGTAAAGAAGCTCATTTGTTTCCATGTTTGGATTCCGCCTAGAAGTGATAAACAGGCGATACTTCGTCTCACTTAGTTCATCTAGTGTGATCGTCTCTGGCTCTTCCCTGTGACTGGAAGTGGCTTCCTTTCATCCTTCTATGTCTGGTTTGTGTATCTGAGTTGACTCACTGAAAAGGGGATGACAGAGGATGAGATGGCTGGATGGCATCACTGGCTGATGACACGAGTCTGAGTGAACTCCGGGAGTTGGTGATGGACACGGAGGCCTGGTATGCTGCGATTCATGGGTCGCATAGAGTCGGACACAACTGAGCGACTGAACTGAACTGAGCTGACCTGACCCCGGCTTCTTTAACCGTTCAGCCTGTCCTTCTACACTCAGGTTTCTTTCGTATCTTGGCGAGTGTATCCAGTGCTGCCATGATTGTCAGCGTGCAGTATCTTGAAAATTTCGTTTTCCCAGGATCCATGCCCAGGCATGGGATGGCTGGGTCACATGGTACTTTGTTGCTGAGTGTCTGAAAGCCCCTCTGTATTGTTCTCCAGAGTGGATGCACTGATTTACATTCCCATCTGGGGTAGGAGGGTTCCCTTCTCTCCACACCCCCTCCAGCATTTATTGTTGTCGAATTTTTGAGATGGCCATGCTAACTGGTGTGAAGTGACATCTCATTGAAGTTTTGATTTGCATTTCTCTAATGATTAGGGACGCTGAGCATCTTTTTGCATACTTTATGTCCACCTGGGTGCCTTCTATGGAGAAACGCCCATTTCGATCTTTGGCCCACTTTTCCATTGTTTTATTTTTTTTAATTGGGCTACCTGGACTGTTTGCATGTTTTGGAGATGAATTCCTTGTATCTCCATTTGCAAACACTTTTTCTTCCCCACCCATTCTGAAGGTTGTCTTTTTCTTTCATTTATAGTTTACCCTGCTGCTCAAATGCTCTTAAGGTTAATGAAGTCCCATTTGTTGATTTTATTGTATTATTCTAAGAATGAATCCAAAAAGAACTAGCTGCGATTTATATCAAGCCATGTTCTGTATATGTTCCTCAAGAGCTTTATAGTATCCATCCCTCCATTTAGATCTCTGCTTTGACGTATGTTTTTCTGCAGGGGGTTAAGCAGTGTAGTAATTTCATCATCTTTTCACTAGTTTGCGGAACCTCCAGCCTGTTCCTCCATGCTGACGGTTAACAGCTTACCCTGCCAGCATCGGTGTAGGAGGGTTCCCGTTTTCCCACATCCTCTCCAGCATTTCTTGTTTGCAGACTTTTTACCAATGGCCATTCTGATCGGAGTGAGGTGATACCTTCATTGTAGTTTTGATTTGAATTTCTGTGAGTTTTAGTGTGGAGAAGGCAAAGGCAAACCACTGCAGTATTCTTGCCTGGAGAATCCCAGGGGCGGGGGAGCCTGGTGGGCTGCAGTCTATGGGGTCGCACAGAGTCGGACACGACTGAAGCAACTTAGCAGCAGCAGCAGGAAGTTTCAGTGATACCGAAATCTTTTCGTGTGATTATTTTGAAAGAGTGTGAGTAAAACTCAACTCCCAAGCTTGGCTTCTTGACCAATTGCCAGGTTTTGAATTCTTTTTCCAGGATCTACCTAAGGTCCTTCGTTGACGACAGGTTTTTTTTTTCCCCTTGCATCCCTGAAGGCCTGGGGATATTACGTTCCCGTCTTCACAGGTTTTAAATTGTTGCTACCCAAAGTGGCCACAAGGTGGCAACATTTCTTCATGCCCCACTCTTTTTATTATTTTGGTAACTTAAATTTTTATACTCTATTAGAGTAGACGTGATTTCCGATGTGGGTGTTTTGTTTTTTTTTTTTGGTTTTCAGGAACTTCATTCAGTTATACATAGACATATATCTATTAGACACGTGCCTTGTATTACACGGAGAAAAACTGTACTTTGGAAAAACACATGTTTTTAGAGGTTCTAAAATATGTTCCTGAGTTTGCTAATCAGAGACTGCCAATGGAACAAATAGTTCACAATTGCTTTCTTCTTGATTTTCACTAGGGGTTAATTTTTTTTTTTTTTAGGGGTTAATTTTTTAAAGATTAAAAATCATGGACTCAAGATCTACTAAAGTGACAAGGAAAATGTTTCAGTGTGTATGGCAAGTCGGATATGTGTTGTCAGTGAGAGAAGATATAAAGACTGGAAATATTGTTGTAAGAAAGTAATGATCATTCTATTCTACAGTCAGTCATTTATAAATGGGGGAAAGTAGAACCAATTAATAAATCTAGGCCTTGAGAGGCCTTTTGGGGATTTAGTCTAAGACTCCTGAGGAATTACAGCAGAGTCAGTGTAGAAGAAGTCTATGTGGTCAGCACACCAAACTTATTTCTTAAAACAAATTAGTCTTGGCCGAGTTTAGTGAAAATAGAGGCAACTTTAGGAAAAAAAAAATACGTTTCACTAAATGTTAAATTCTGGTTTTGTTAATTGAGGTCTATGTTTACTAAGAAAGTCTTATGACATAGTTCCTTGCATTTATGTTATAATGCTGATGAGAGTGAACTGAATTAGTAAGGGACTCCCTAAGTGTATTTCTAAAACTTATCTCAGTAATCAGCCTTTGGATAAGGGTCAGGATCTCCATGGTCTGCAACCAGGAGACTAACCCCAGGCTACAGTTATTTAACAAACTAAGTCAGAGCACCTGGGACATACTGACTGTGCTTAAAGCAGGTCCTCAGATTCCTGCTTGTGGTCCTACTGATACTGCTAGCTGCCTTATTTCCTCTTCTGCCTGCTTTGCACAATTGTTTCTTGTGTTACCAAATGTGTGACTGAGCCTCTGATAAAATGATGATATGCGATCAGTGAGGGTAACGGTGAAACTCTAGCTATGGGAAGAAGCAACAAGAGGGAATGTTTTCACGGACCATAGAGGCTGGTGAGACAGGTGATCCAGCGTCTCTTGGCTCCTGTTTTTTGGGGTTAGTCCCGTAACAGCGCACTGAGTGGCCTGTCAGCAGAATCTTTGCCAGATCTAGGCATAAGCATTCCTAGCACCATGGGAGAAAATGGACAAGAAGTGCCCCCAAAACCATGGTCAGATTGCCACGAAGGGGCAGTGCCAGCTGAGAAGGGGCACTTGCCGTCTGCCTCTGCTAGGACTCAATCAGGACCCGCTGCAGCGGCTGCCCTTCAGCAGCCCTGGAAGGCACTGAGCGGGGAGATAGGGAACGGTGCATCCGTGCTGGGGAAGCTCACAGAACAGGCCTTCAGACAGTCAGATGCTCTCAGTAAAGGTTCTCATGAGCCCAGATTCTTGCCTCTTCTCATGCCTAGAGGAGCACTACAGTCAGAAACAGTGACAACTGCTCTGACTAATATGTGAATTAATGTGTGAATACCACGTCAGCAGCCTGAACCTACTTAGGCAAAACTGGACAACTGGCTACCAGTCTCCTTGAAGTGCCAGGTCTGGACTGGGAATCCAGCTTATTCTCCTGGGAAAAAATTGTGGTTGATGTTTTACAGTACTGTTCAGGTTGTCACTCCTCCAACGACTTGAAACTGAGTCTGTCACACCTACAAAAGGCTCCATGCCTGTGGAGAGGGTACCACCAGTGCTAACTCTATCTGGACAGGATCAAAACTGCTAAAAAATGTAACCTGGTTCTCACTCCTGCTGTAGCTCCTGCTCACAATAATTTATGATCATTAATCACAGATCTTTGGCCCCTGACTTTTTAAATCCACTTGTTATGTTTGTCTCTTTCAGATTACTATGGTTTCACATCAAGATAATGGTTCCAGCTACTCTTCGGAACAGATCCTGTGGGGATAACAACAGAGGTCACCCTGGGGCCCCCGAATGAGGCAGAACGAGAGCTCCATGACCCCAGCTAGGTAGGGTCTATGAGCCCTGTGCCAGCCTGAAGAAGCTACAGAAGACAGACCTTCACCCTTCAGCCTCCCAATAAAGATTTTTGGGGTTCATGTCTCTCAGCAGGATTTGACATAGGAGATAGAGGGGCCTCTGGGCTGGACCGCTGGTATTTGTCAAGTGGATTGAAATTGAAGCTGTGTTCTCACTCACACACTCCAAGGACAAATCTAGTGGCAGAAGCTGAAGTCTGCGAGAGTAAAGAGATAAGAGGCCCACTCCTGAGGTCAAGGAAGACTTCTCTGTACAAGGGCAGGAAGCCTCCTTGATGACCGAAAAGGGAGGGGGCCCCATCCCATAATAAGTGTGGACATGCACCCACAGGCCTCTGTGGGGGGATCAATCTTAACAAATGTCGTGCCCACATCTTGGGGAGGGTGCAGGGACCAGTCAGGTGTGAAAAAGAGAGAAGGTAATTGGTGAAAGGTAACCAAAGACCCGGAAGGACGGTCCTCAATGCGGGATTCACGTCAGCTCTCCCTGGGCTTCTCCGCAGGACACGCACACTTCTCTCGGTTCTCTATCCCTGAGCTGCTTCTCTCTTAAACACCCTGTGTTTCTCTGTGCTCTCTGAGATGTTACGCTGTGTCGATAATAATGGACTTCTATGTGTATTTATGCTTCTTGCCTCCTTAAAATATTCTTGGGTTCAAAGCAGGGAACGACCGAGGGTCACTTTGCTTCTACACTCTGGCCACGGGCGGTCTCGGGGCTGGCAGTCCTGCTTCTCATCCAGGGCACCCTGGTTCAGCTCCGGGCGGGGAGCCGAGACCTCTCTCCAGGCCCGCTCACTGCTGTCTCCCCGAGATCACGGCCGTACGTTTTCTGTCACCGTGGCTGGAAGAGGCGCTACTTCCTCGCATGCTGTGTAGAGTAATATCGCCCTGTGGGTCTGTGCTGCGTCTCTGCTGTCTGTCATCTCTCCTTCTAAGCGTAGGTTGCTTCGCTGTCTTGGTTATTGAACCTGGAGCTGCCGATATCGCTGGGGTGTGGCTGTCTTCTAAAATATTACTTTTTCTCCAGCTCTCTCTGCAGGCATGGAGCACAATGCCTGAAAATTTATACACATACATGATTTTTTAATTTATTTTTTATTGCTGGATAATAGCTCTGAAATTTTCTGTCAGTTTCTGACTAAGCTCATGCCAGCTGTAATGATAACTTATTTGGGGTTGAACTGATTTATGATGTATGGGCCTTAGTGAGCAGCAGATTCAGGCCCTAGTGTGGAAGCAGGCCTTAGCCTTGACTAGAATCAGGCCTAATTGAGGACCAGACTCAGGCCTAAGTGTGGACTAGAGTCAGGCTGTGGTGTGGAATAGTATGAGGCCTCAGTGAGAACCACAGTCAGGCATGAGAGTGGGCCACTGTCAGGCCTTAGTGTGAACTAGAGTCAGACTTAACGTGGACCAGTCAGCCCTTAAAGTGGATGAGTGTCAGGTCTTAAGTGGTTTAGAGTCAGGCCTGAGTGTAGACCCGAGTCTGGCCTGAGTGGGTATGAGTCAGGCCTTGGTGTAGACCAGAGTGAGGCCTAAGTGAATAATAGTGATGCATCAGGAAGACTGGGTTCCACACTCAAGCCTGACTATGGTGTACACTCAGGTATGACTCTGGTGCACACTCAGACCTGACTTTGGAAACACTCAGGCCTGACTCTGGAAACACTCAGGCCTGAATCTGGTGCACACTGAGGCCTGACGCTGCCTGACGCCGGTCACACTCGGGCCTGACTCTGGTGCACACTGAGGCCTGACACTGGTCACACTCAGCCCTGAATCTGGTACACACTCAGAGTGGACTCTGGTGCACCCTCAGGCCTGACTCTGGTGCACACTCAGGTGTGACTCTGGTCACACTCAGCCCTGACTGGTCCACACACAGGCCTGACTCTGGTCCACACTCAGGCCTGATTCTGGTGGACACTCAGGCCTGACTCTGGTGGACACTCAGGACTGACTCTGGAAACACTCAAGCCTGACTCTGGAAACACTCAGGCCTGACTCTGGTGCACACTCGGCCCTGACTCTGGTGCACACTCAGGCCTGACTCTGAAAACACTCAGGCCTGACTTTGGAAACACTCAGGCCTGACTCTGGTGCACACTCGGCCCTGACTCTGGTGCACACTCAGGCCTGACTCTGGTGCACACTCAGGCCTGTCTCTGGTGCACACTCAGGCCTGACTCTGGTGGACACTCAGGACTGACTCTGGAAACACTGAGGCCTGACTTTGGAAACACTCAGGCCTGACTCTGGTGCACACTCAGGCCTGTCTCTGGTACACACTCAGGCCTGACTCTGGAAACACTCAAGCCTGACTCTGGAAACACTGAGGCCTGACTTTGGAAACACTCAGGCCTGACTCTGGTGCACACTCAGGCCTGTCTCTGGTACACACTCAGGCCTGACTCTGGAAACACTCAGGCCTGACTGGTGCACACTCAGGCCTGACTCTGGAAACACTCAGGCCTGACTCTGGAAACACTCAGGCCTGACTCTGGTGCACACTCAGGCCTGACTCTGGAAACACTCAGGCCTGACTCTGGAAACACTCAGGCCTGTCTCTGGTACACACTCAGGCCTGACTTTGGAAACACTCAGCCCTGACTCTGGTGCACACTCAGGCCTGACTCTGGAAACACTCAGGCCTGACTCTGGTGCACACTCAGGCCTGACTCTGGAAACACTGAGGCCTGACTTTGGAAACACTCAGGCCTGACTCTGGTGCACACTCAGGCCTGTCTCTGGTACACACTCAGGCCTGACTCTGGAAACACTCAGGCCTGACTCTGGTGGGCACTCACCTCTGACCCTGGTCCACACTGATGCCTGACTCTGGTCACACTCAGGCCTGACTCTGGTGCTCACTCAGGCCTGACCTTGGACCAAGCTAAGGCCTTACTCTGGTCCACAATCAGGACTGACTCTGGTGCACACTCAGGCAGACTCTGGGCCACATAAGGCCTGACTCTGGTACTTACTTACCCTGACTCAGGTCCATCCTGAGACCTGATTCTGGTACATGCTAAGCCCTGACTCTGGTCCTCATTTTGGCCTGACCCTGGTCCACTCCTATGCCTGTCTGTCGTACTCACGTAGCACAGACTCTAGTCCACACTAAGGCCTGACTCTGGACCACACTAAAGGCTTAGTTCTGTCCACACTAAGGACTGACTGTGGTAGTCACTTCAGCGTGACCCTGGTCCACTCCTATGCCTGTCTGTCGTACTCACTTAGCACAGACTCTAGTCCACACTAAGGCCTGACTCTGGACCACACTAAAGGCTGAGTCCTGTCCACACTAAAGACTGACTGTGGTACTCATTTAGACCTGACTGTGATACTCACTTCAGCCTGACCCTGGTCCACTCCTACGCCTGTCTGTCGTACTCACTTAGGCCTAACTCTGGTCCACTGTAAGGCCTGACTTGGTCCACACTGAAGCCTGACTGCAGTCCTCACTAAGGCCTGACTCTGGTCGTCATTAGGACTGACTCTGGTCCACACTCAGGCCTGACTCTACTACACAGTAAGGCCAGAGTCTGGTACTCACTGAGGCCTGGCTGTGGTACTTCCTTAGGCCTGACTCTGTCCACACTAAGGCCTGGATCTGGTTCTCACTATGGCCTGGCCTGGTCCTTAGTTAGTCCTGACTCTGCTACTGACTCAGGCCTGACTGTGGTACGTACTTAGGCCTCACTCTGGTATGACTGGTTCTGACTTAATCCTGACCCTGGTAAAAGCAACTGTAAACATCTGCTGGGAAGCTAATACCCACCAACCCTCACGCGTGCTCAGTCACTTCAGTCGTGTCCAGCTCTTTGCGACACGATGGACTATGGCCTGCTAGTCTCCTCTGTCCATTGGATTCTCCAGATAGGAATTCTGGAATGGGTTGCCAGGCCCTCCTCAAGTTATCTTCCTGAGCCAGGTAACCAATCAGTGATGTCTGCTGCGTTTTCTGCATCTCAGGCAGATTCTTTACTGCTGAGCCACCCAGGAAGGCCCTCACCAAGCCTGGGGACCTGCTAAACAAACAAGCGAACAAAAGCCTACACTCAACAACTGTTCTCTGAAAGGTAGTGGACAAAGAGCCTAGGACCCAAATCACTAAGGCCCCACCTCGCAGCCCCTCCCCTGATTCAGTCTTCACAGGAGCAGACGGCGGTGCCCGTCTCCTGTCAGCATGGCCCCTCATGGCCGTCAGTTTGACCACGGTTTTGGTTGGCATCTCACATCTGTTTTGAGCCATGGTGCTAGGCACGCTCGTTCCCAGGTCTAGCAAAGATTCCACTGACAGGCCACTCAGTGTGGCGTTACTGGACAAGGCCGTAAAGCAGTAGCCAGGAGCCGCTGGACCACCTGTCTCTCAGGCTCTGTGGTCCATGAAAATATTCCCATTTGGAGCTGCTTCCCATATTTAGAGTTAAACCACTACCATCACTGAGCTCATGAGGAATTATATAATATCATTGTGTTATCAGAGGCTCAGTCGTATATTTGGTAATGCAAGAAGCAACTCGAAAGCAGGCAGAAAAAGAAATACAGCTCACAGTACTAGTCAGGTCACAAGCAAGAATCTGAGAACCTGTACGAAGTGTAGCCAGTGTAATCCAGGTCCTACATCTACTAAGACGAAAAAGTCTTAGTAAACACAGACCTTCAAAACTAGAATTTAATATTTAATGAAACAAGTTTTTTTCTAAAATTACCCCCGTTTTTATTAAACTAGGCCAAGACTAAGTTGTTTTAAAAGTAAGGTGGGTGTACTGACCACACAGCTTCTTTACACGGTCTCTGCTGTAATTCCTCAGGAGTCTTGGGTTAAAATTCCCCAAAGGCCTCTCAAGGCCAAGAAAGTCATGCCAAAGGCCTGCCATCAGATTCTGCCTAAGTGGATTTTTCTCTCTTCTAAAGGTCCCCCAAATCTCAAAAATCTTTGACATTCCTGTACATGTCAGGAGACGGTCTTTTCATTTACCTGATAAGGCTGCTCAGAACCCAAGTATCTCTAATTTCTGGAAGGACAAGGCAGAGAGAAAAAAGGTTTGAATTTTACCCAGAGGTGTAAATTACCAAACTGTTGTAAGTCTTAAGTAGCTTGAGGAGAAGAGCTTCTCTATACCTGAAACAGTGGAAGCCAGTAATACGTCACCCCAAAGGTCATGAACATTATAATCACGTTTAGCAGTTTATTTAACCCCACGTAGTTCATCTTTGTTCTGCTGTCCTTGCCTGATGGTTGAGTATGATGATGACGGTGACAGCTGTAAGGAGTTTGTGAGTTTTTGTTAACGCTTGCGTGGTTTGTCCAGTGAAGTGGGTGCCATGATCCCTGGAGACTGTGGCAAATGTACCCCCGTGGAAAACACATTTTAAACTATGTTTTTCCATTGTGAGGCCATCAGACCTGTAACATGTACCCAGGAAAGGCTGTAAGCCATCAAATGTAAATGAGGTCTGTCCGGGAGCTGGGAAGAGCTGAGTGGCCGTCTTGGATTTCCCGTGGCCCTGACTGAGTTACAGCTAGTGTTTACCAGTGTAAATTCCTTACTTTAGGAGACTATTGCCAACTCCCAAGGACATCAGGAAAACAAAAGTCTGACAATGAGGGGTTAATTCTTTGTAGAAGCAGAATTGGCTTTACCTACATGTACCACAATCTTCATAGGTCACTGTGAAATAATATTTACTTCACCAAAGTAACCAGAGATTTTAAAAACAAATATAAATCACTTTAAGGGAAAGAAATTCACATAGACTGTTATCAAAAGCCACATTCCAAGAAAACTTTATTCTCTTAACAGGGAGAGAAACCAAATTCCAGTCTGGTCACAGCTTACTGTTAAATCACAAAATTTATTGACCTAATCAAATTTAGTGTAGTCTTAGAGAGTCCTGACCACATATAACATTATCTTCCCTACCTTCAGTTCAGTTCAGTCACTCACTGGTGTCCGACTCTTTGTGACCCCATGGACTGCAGCTCGCCTGGCCTCCCTGTCCATCACCAACTGCCGGAGTTACTCAAACTCATGTCCATCGACACTCCTTTCAATCATGTCCTTCCCAATGTTGTTTTAACGCAAACCTTGAACTCCCGGATTTCTGGCTTCAGCACCAAGTGGTCTCACAGGCAGCAGTGAGCCGTCCTGAACTGAATGTGGGGAGCCTGGATGAGAACCAGGAGTCCTTGCTGCCAGACCAGCAGGGGCCAGAGGCGAGAAGCAAAGTGACCCTGGGTCTTTCCTCTGCTGGAAAGCAAGAATGTGTCTCAAAGAGGCACACCCCATAAAAACAGATACAAAGGTCACTATTAGAGACACACAGAATGTCTGGGCAAGCACACAGAAGCAGTTTATTTATTTAAGACAGAGACTAGGTACCGCACACTGGGTGAGGAGTGCTGGAGTCCTGGTGAGAGCCCAGTGAGAGGGGACTCACATCACTCACACAGGACGCCCTTCTGGGCCTTTGTCTGCATTTGGAAAAAACATATATCCTATAAGACCACTTCTAGGTGGAACCTAAACATGGATACAAGTGAACTTCTTTACAAAACAGAAACAACATCACAGACTTAGAAAATAAATTCATGGTTCCCCAAAGTGAAATGTGTGGGGCAGGGAGAAATTAGCAGGTTGAGAAGAACATAAACACACTACTATTTATACTTCTAAAATAATCCACAAGGACCCACCACAGAGCACAAGAAACCCTCTCAAAACTCTGTAATAACCTCTATGGGAAAAGAAAACAATAAAGAATATATGTACTTCCACAATAAATGAATCAAGTATCTGTGCAAGCCACCACAATGTAAGTCACCTGTAAACTACAATTCAAAAACATTTTTTTAAAAAAGAGAAAAGAACTGCTGACTCTGTTCCCATCTGGCCTTGGCGACATGGGCTGGTGTCACATGCCTGGAGTCTGAGCAGGCTTGGGTCCCCAGGCGGGACTGTCCTGGGGCTGAGGGCGCTGGGGAGGGTTTGCCAGGCAAACAGCCCCCCACCCCCCCCCCCATGGACTTGGACAGCCTATTCCCCTCTGCATGAGCCCACAGTCTCCAGATCCAGGGGACCCTCCTGCAGCAGAGCCAACCCTGGTGCCCCCAAAGGATGGTGGCGTCTCCGGGCTGGAAGAGCTTTGCAAAGTGCTCTGGGTACCATGTCTCCTGGTGACAGGGTTCCCCCACCTCCAGCCTCCTTCCTTAGGGTCACCCCACTGAGAGGACAGCTTCTTCTACAGAGTGGTGTGGCAATCCTTGAGATCTGTCCCGGGATAAAGGCTCAGAGAGAAGGAAGGAGACACAGCCTTGGGTGTATCCATCCTAATTAACTACCCAGAACAGGACTTGCCCTAAGGCTCTGGTGGGCATGAAGAAATGCTGCCGTCTTGTGGCCGCTTTTGGTAACATCAGCTGAAAAACCTGCTGCTGATGGCCACTTCATATTCACCAGGCCTGCTTGGATGTAAGGAAAAAACACCTGTCCTCAGCTAGTGCCCTCGAGTAGATCCTGGAAAGAGAATTTAAAGCAGACCAGATGGTCCAGAGGCCAACCTTGAGAGGTCAGTTTTACTCACACTGTTTAAAAAAAAATAATCACATGAACAGCCTTCACATGATGAAATCTTATAGAATCCAAATCAAAACTACAATTGGTTAAATGGCCTTTGTCAAAAAGTCTACAAACAGTAAATGCTAGAGCAGTTGTGGAGAAAAGGGAACCTTCCTACGCTGATGCTGGCAAAATAAATTGCTAACAACCAGTGTGGAGGAGAGGGCGGAGGTTCCTTAAACAAGTGAAAAGTGAGGAAACTGACAGTCCCTAACCAATTACAGAAAAAGACGTTTCAAATCCATTAAAGAACTAAACTGAGGGACGATTACTCTAAACCTAGGAAAATATAGGCAGAACACGGTTTGACACAAATCACAGCAAATTGTTTTTGGACCCACTTTTAAGATAATGAAAAATAAGACTCAACAAAAGGGACTTCGTTAACTTCAAAAGCTTTTGCACAGCAAGGGAAACCCAAAACGGAAGAAAAAGACAACCCTGAACATCAGGGGGAAAATGCAACCGAATTTAACAGCAACATATTCATCTCAAAAACATGCAAACAGCTCCTGCAGCTCAATATCAAAATACAATCAACCCAAGAGAAAAAATTGACCAAAGATCTAAATGGATGTATCTTCAAAGAAGGCATCGAGATGGCCATAAAGCCTATGAAAAGATGCTCAGCATCTCTGTTAGAGAAATGCCAATCAAACTGCAACAAGGTATCAGCTCACCCCCTCAGAATGACCATCCTCCAACAGATCTACAAAGATTCAATGCTTCAGAGGGCGAGGGGAACAGGGAGGCCTCCTACACTGTGGGTGGGGATGGAAATGGGTGGGTGCAGCCACAAGAAAAACAGTATGGAGATTCCTGAAAACATTAAATATAGTTGCCACCTGATGAAGCAAGCCCACTCCTTCCCTTAGGTCTGGATAAAATCATAATTTAAAATGATACTTGCTCCTCTGTTTTCATGACACCACTATTTACAAATTCCGAGAGAGAGCTTCAGCCAAAATGTCCATCAATAGAGAGAAATGAAGAGCAACTGACCCATCTAGACACTGGAATACACTCAGCCATCACAAAGAACAACAAAAATAATGCCATTAACAGCAGCATAGATGGATCAAGAGATTTATTGTCCTGAGAGAAGTCAGGGAAAGAGAAAGATTATATCACTTACAAGTGGGATCTATAAGTTCTTTCAAGTGAACAGATTTATAAACAGAAATAGACTCAGACTAATAAAACTCACCCATGATTATTTCAAAAAAGGGAAGGGTAGGGAGACATTAAGAAGTTGGAATTAACATACATACTATGTATTATCAGATAGCTAATCCAAAAACATACCTACTGAAAAGGTCAAAATGACCTTTGTCAAAAAGTCTACAAACAAAAAATGCTGGAAGGTTTTGGAGAAAAGGGAATTAATTCTCCTGCACGGAGGCTACCAAGTTAAATTCCTAAGAGTCCATACAGAGGAGAGGGTAACAAGATAACAACAAGATAACAGTGAATGAAATTGTGACATTCCGTATCCTCATACAGAGAAAATAACTCCAAACCAATTAAAGAGCTTAATGGAGGGACAATTACTCTAAACCCCTTGAGGAAATTATAGGAAGAACAAGCTTTGACAGAAATCATAGCAAACCCTTTTGGATCCAGTTTTAGAATAATGAAAAATTAAACAAAACTCAACAAAAGACTTGAGTTTCTCTAACCTCAAAAACGTTTGCACTGCAAGGGAAACTGTAAACCAGACTAAAAAAAAGAAATCTTCGGAATGGGGAAAAAAATGTTTGGAACTCAATTTAGAAACAAGGAATTTATCTCCAAAATATGCAAACAGATCATGCAGCTCAATATATATATATATTTTAAAAAAAAATCCCATTAGAAAAAATGGACCAAAGATCTAAATGGGCATTTGTCCAAAGAAGACATCCAGGTGGCCATATAAAGCACCTGCAAAGATGCTCAGCATCACTAACTATTGAAGAAATAGAAATCAAAACTGGGCCATGGTATCACCTCCCACCTCTCAGAACAGCCATCCTCCAAAAGATGAACAAGGATTAACTGCTGCCGAGGGCGAGGGGAACAGGGACTCCTCCTACACTGCCGGCAGGAATGGAAATGGGCGGGGGCAGCCACAAGGAAAACAGTATGGGCATTCCTTAAAACACTAACTATAGACTTAGTACATGATCCGGCAAGCCCACTCCTTGGGTTAGATCCGGAAAGAACATTAATTTAAAATGATACATGCACCCCTCTCTTCAGGGCAGCACTATTGACAATATCCAAGACACAGCATCAACCACAATGTCCATCAATAGAGAAATGAAGAGAAAAGGGTTCATTTGTACACCGAATACACTCAGCCATCAACAGAACGAAAAAATGCCACTGGCAGCAGCATGGATGGACCGAGAGATTTATTATACGGAGTAAAGTCAACTAGAGAAGGAAAGAGAAATATATCACTTACAGGTGGAATCTATAAATTCATCAAAATGAACTAACTTATAAACAAACAGTCTCACAGACTTAGAAAACTCACTTATGATTATTATTTTTTCTATGGTAGGGGAAGGAAGACATTAAGAGGTTGGGATTAACATACTCACTGCTTCTTATCAGACAGATAATCCAAAATAACGGAATAGCACAGGGAAGTCTACTGAACACACCGAGAGAACCAATATAGGAAAAGAACCCGAAAGGGAACAGAGATACGTTCGTGCACAACTAAACCAAGTTCCTGTACACTTAAAACAAACACATCGGAAATCAACTCTACTCGAACAGAAAATAAACACTAAAAAACAAACAACAAAAAACCCAACAGTGGAGCAGGAAGAGATGCTGCCACCTTGTGGCCATGTTTGGTAACGACAGAAAAACCTGTGCTCACGGGCACTTCATATTGACCAGGTCTATGGGGCTTAGGGAGAAGGCAATGGCACTCCACTCCAGTGCTCTTGCCTGTAAAATCACATGGATGGAGGAGCCTGGTGGGCTGCACTCCATGGGGTCGCTGAGTCGGACACGGCTGAGCGACTTCACTTTCACTTTTCACTTTCAAGCATTGGAGAAGGAAACGGCAACCTACTCCAGTGTTCTTGCCTGGAGAATCCCAGGGACGGGGGAGCCTGGTGGGCTGCCGTCTATGGGGTTGCACAGAGTCGGACACGACTGAAGCGACTTAGCAGCAGCAGCAGCAGCATGGGGCTTAGGGAGAAGGAAATGGCAACCCACTCCAGTATTCCTGCCTGGAAAATCCCATGGACGGAGGAGCCTGGTAGGCTACAGTCCATGGGGTCGCAAAGAGTTGGACAGGACTGAGCAACTCCACTTTCACAGGGCTGAAAGGAAAAAAAAAAAAAATCTATTCTGAACAAATGTCCTCTGGTAGATCCTAAAAAAAGAATTAGAAACAGGGCAGTCGGTCAAGGGGACAGAGGTGTTTTACTCACACTGTTTTTTAAAAAATCATATGAAAATATTTCAACATGGTGAAATCTTAAGAGAAATGCCAATCAAAACACACACAGGTCAGAATGGACATTGGCAAGAAGTCTAAAACTAATAAACGCTGGAAAGGGTTGTAGAGAGAAGGGACCCCTCCTACATGTTGGATGCTGGCAATGTCAACTGTTAACAGACAGACTGTAGGACAGTGCGGAGGTCTCTCAAGTGAAAACAGAATGAAATTCCCACACTGCCTGAACCCAGACAGAAACAGAAACTCCAAATTGATGAAAGAGCTCAAAAGAGGGCTGATAGTCTCAACCTCTTGAGGGAAATATAGGTAGGACAGACAGACAGAACATGCGATGCTATAAACCGCAACTCTGTTTGGATCCGCCTCTTAGAGTAATGAAATAAAAACAAAATAAACTTTTTGGGGCTCCAGAATCACTGCAGATGGTGACTGCAGCCATGAAATTAAAAGACACTTGTTCCTTGGAAGAAAAGTTATGACCAACCTAGACAACAAGAGACATTACTTTGCCAACAAAGGTCTGTCTAGCCAAAGCTTTGGTTTTTCCACTAGTCATGTATGGATGTGAGTTGGACTATAAAGAAAGCTGAGTGCTGAAGAATTGATGCTTTTGAACTGCAGTGTTGGAGAAGACTCTTGAGAGTCCCTTGGACTGCAAGGAGATCCAACCAGTCCATCCGAAAGGAGATCAGTCCCAAATATTCACTGGACAGACTAATGCTGAAGCTGAAACTCCAATACTTTGGCCACCTGATGTGAAGAGCTGGCTCATTGCAAAAGACCCTGATGCTGGGAAAGACTGAAGGCAGGAGGAGAAGGGGACAAAAGAGAACAAGACAATGAATAGCATCACCAACTCAATGGACATGTTTGAGCAAGCTCCAGAGGTGGTGATGGACAGGGAAGCCTGGTGGGGTGCAATCCATGGGGTTGCAAAGTCAGACACAGCTGAGCGACTGAACAACAGCAACATGATTATACAGTGGAAGTGACAAGTAGATTCAAGGGATTCGATCTGATAGACAGACTGCCTGAAGAACTATGGACAGAGGTTTGTAACATTGTACAGGAGGCAGTGACCAAAACCATCCCCAAGAAAAAGAAATGCAAAAAGGAAAAATGGTTGTCTGAGCAAGGCTTACAAAGAGCTGAGAAAAGAAGAGAGGCGAAAGGCAAAAGAGAAAAGGAAAGATATACCCATCTGAATGCAGAGTTCCAAAGACTAGCAAGGAGAGATAAGAAAGCCTTCTTAAGTGAACGATGCAAAGAAATAGAAGAAAACAATAGAATGGGAAAGACTAGAGGTCTCTTCAAGAACATTAGAGATACCAAGGGAACAATTCATGCAAAGATGGGCTCGATAAAGGACAGAAATGCCATGGACCTAACAGAAGCAGAAGAGATTAAGAAGAATACACAGGACTGTACAACAAAGGTCTTAATGACCTGGATAACCACAATGGTGTTGTCACTCACCTAGAGCCAGACATCCTGGAGTGTGAAGTCAGGTGGGCCTTAAGAAGAATTACTACCAACAAAGCTTGTGGTGGTGATGGAATTCCAGCTGAGCTATTTCAAATCCTAAAAGACGATGCTGTGAAAGTGCTGCGCTAGGTATGCCAGCAAATTTGGAAAACTCAGCAGTGGCCACAGGACTGGAAAAGTGAAGTGTTCATTCCAGTCCCAAAGAAGGGCAATGCCAAAGAATGATCAAACTGCTGTGCAATAGCGCTCATTTCACATGCTAGCAAGGTAATGCTCAAAATCCTTCAAGCCAGCCTTCAACTGTACATGAACCGTGAACTTGCAGATGTACAAGCTGGATTTAGAAAATGCAGAGGAATCAGAGATTAAAATGCCAACATTCATTGGATCATAGGAAAAGGGAATTCCAGAAAAACATCCAGTTCTGCTTTATTGAGCAGACTAAAGCCTTTGACTGTGTGGATCACAACAAACTGTGGAAGATTCTTAAACAGATGAGAATCCTAGACCACCTTAGCTGCCCCCTGAGAAACCTGTATGCAGGTCAAGAAGCAACAGTTAGAACCAGACATGGAACAACAGACTGGTTCCAAATGGGGAAAGGAGTATGTCAAGGCTGTATATACCATCAGCCTGATTATTTAATGTATATGCAGAGTACATACTGGAGAGAAATTCTAGTAATGTAAGATATGCAGATGACACCACCCTTATGGCAGAAAGTGACGAGGAGCTAAAAAGCCTCTTGATGAAAGTAAAAGAGGAGAGTGAAAAAGTTGGCTTCAAGCTCAACATTCAGAAAACGAAGATCATGGCATCCGGTCCTATCACTCCATGAGAAATAGATCGAGAAACAGTGTTAACAGTGTTAGACTTTATTTTGGGGGGCTCCAAAATCACTGCAGATGGTGATTGCACCCATGAAATTAAAAGACGCTTACGCCTTGGAAGAAAAGTTATGACGAATCTAGATAGCATATTGAAAAGCAGAGACATTACACTGCCGACTAAGGTCCGTCTAGTCAAGGCTATGGTTTTTCCTGTGGTCATGTATGCATGCGAGAGTTGGACTGTGAAGAAGGCTGAGCACTGAAGAATTGATGCTTTTGAACTGTGGTGTTGGAGAAGACTCTTGAGGGTCCCTTGGACTGCAAGGAGATCCAACCAGTCCATTCTGAAGATCAGCCCTGGGATTTCTTCGGAAGGAATGATGCTAAAGCTGAAACTCCAGTACTTTGGCCACCTCATGCGAAGAGCTGACTCATTGGAAAAGACTCTGATGCTGGGAGGGATTGGGGGCAGGAGAAGGGGACGACCGAGGACGAGATGGGTGGATGGCATCACTGACTCGATGGACGCGAGTCTGAGTGATGGACAGGGAGGCCTGGCGTGCTGCGATTCATGGGGTCGCAAAGAGTCCGACACGACTGAGCGACTGAACTGAACTGAACTGAATAAGTGATGAAAGAGGTTCATCCCAAATGTAGTTTAGAGAACAGGAAAGGGTGTATACAAGAAACACAAGTGAGTGATGTGAAAACAAAAAGTACAAAGTATTTAATCAAATCTAAATAAATATCAAAGACTGTATAGGCGCGGCTGGTCGGCGGCAGCTCTGCGGGGGCGGGGGCGGCGAGCCGAGGACCGAGCCACCGCGGCCTGAGGGCCGGCACCGCCCGCACCGCCCTTCCGCCCGCCCTCCGGAAGCGCAGCCCTGCGGCCTCCGCTGCAGACCCGCCCCCGCCGCGCCCCGCCCCGCGCGCCCCGCCCCGCGCGCCCCGCCCCGCGCGCCCCGCCCCGCCCCCCCCGCCCCCGCCCCGCCCGCGCGCCTCTGCCGCCGCTTCCTGAGCCCCCGCTCGCCCAGCGGCCGCCGCCCCCGCGCCAGGTTCCGGCCGGGGCCGCCTCTGCCGCCCAGGGCCCTGCCGTCCAGGCCCCGGGACCCGGCTCCCCCGCCAGCCCCGGCCCCGGCCCCGGCTCCCCGCCAGCCCCGGCCCCGGCCCCGGCCCCGTGTCGGAGAAGAGCGTGGAGGCAGCGGCCGAGTTAAGCGCCAAGGACCTGAAGGAGAAGAAAGAGAAGGTGGAGGAGAAGGCAGGCCGGGAAGAGCGGAAGAAAGAAGTGGTGGAGGAGGAGGAGGAGGACGGCGCAGAGGAGGAGGAGAAGAAGCTGCCGAGGACGGCGAGGAGGAGGATGAAGGGGGCGAGGAAGATGAGGAAGAAGAAGACGAGGACGAAGGGCCCGCGCTGAAGAGGAGGATGAAGCGGGTCCCACGCGGCAGAAGGCAGAAAACGGGGCGTCGGCATGAGCCCCCCGCCAGTGGGCTGGGGGTGGAGGGAGGCCGCTCGGGGCCCGGAGGTGGGGGTGGGGAGCGCCGCGGGCAACCCCTCTTCACCTGGCTGCCTGCTCTGGGCCCCGCGCCAGAGTTGCCGCCCTCTCGCCCCCCAGCCTTCTCATGCCGCACCTGCATTCTCACTGCCACCTTCCACCTCCTTACCTGCTCCATCTGAGCTCCCCAGCTGGTCCCCAGTCACCCCCTCCCTCCTCTCTTCCCACAGCCAGCCTCTGGCTCCTTCAATAGCCTCTGCTTCCTAAGCTCTGCATCCCAGCCTCAGGTCATTCTGCCCTGCCCATCCCTACCCTGCCTGATCCCTGGGTCGCCTCCCTCAGAGCCCTTTCTCTCAGACAGCGCCAGGACGGGGTGGGGCCAGGACGTGGTGGGGCCGGAGCCCCACAGCTGCCCCCCTCCCCTCCTCTTTTTTTGTATAATTTAATAAAAAAACGGTCGCGCTTCTGTTTAAAAAAAAAAAGAAAAAGAATGTATAGGAAAGCATTTCATCACTTTCTCTTTTCTGAAGTTCCTGGAGGAGAATTAGTGTAGATAGTAATCCATAGTTAAGACAGATAGAAAATTGATAAGTTACTCTGCATCACCAGACAAAAGGTTGGTGTCTCAGTTCAGTTCAGTCGCTCAGTCATGTCCAACTCTTTCCAACCCCATGAACTACAGCACGCCAGGCCTCCCTGTCCATCACCAACTCCCAGAGTCCACCCAAACCCATGTCCATTGAGCTGGTGATGCCTTCCAACCATCTCACCCTCTGTCATCCCCTTCTCCTCCTGCCTCCAATCCCTCCCAGCATCAGGGTCTTTTCCAATGAGCCAGCTCTTCACATGAGATGGTCAAAGTATTAGAGTTTCAGCCTCAGCATCAGTCCTTCCAATGCATGGCTGCAATCAATTTCTGCATAGATTTTGGAGCCCAAGAAAATGAAATATAACCCTTTTCATATTTTCCTCATATATTTGCTCTTAAATGCTCTGCTTCTGTCTCTAGACAGAAGTGTGTGAGTGGAGTCATGGACAAACTGCCAAACTTCTAGGAATACTGGGGACAGATAGTATTTGCTTTCTGCTTTATAATTTCCAATCCCCTGCAAACTACACATATGACTTGATAAATTTCATACTCAACTGATTTCTTCACCTCTCTCCAGTGAGAAATACAAATCTGAAGATTTCTTCAAAGTTTGGTTTTTCTTTGTACAAACTAATATCAATAATGTTAAGTGTATCTGCCCCATTTCCACAAACCTAAAATACTTTTATATTTGTTCAACTCATGGAATTTTTAGATTGCTGACTTGGGAAATTAGAACATTACCACCTAAATGTTTGTGGTTAATTCTCACTATTAAACTTGTTAGATTATATAAAGTATTTTTTAATGAAAAAAATAATTTGAGTATAGTTGCTTTACAATGTTGATGTTAGGTTATGCTGTACTGCAGAGTAATCACTTATATGTATATATACATATATATATATGTGTGTGTGTGTGTGTGTGTGTGGTGTGTGTATAATCCCTGGAGGAGGGCATGGCCACCCACTACAGTATTTTTGCCCTGGAGAATCCCATGGGCGGAGGAGCCTGGTGGGCTACCGTCCACAGAGTGGCAAAGAGTCAGATGTGACTGAAGCGACTTAGCAGCACGCACATATACAATATTTATCCACTCTATTTTAGATTTCCATACCATTTAGGTCACCACAGAGCAATGAGTAGAGTTCCCTGTGTTAAACAAGAATTGAGACTTAAAAAAATTCCACCATATTTTAAGATCTCAATTCTTGTTTGTTTTCGTAAGAACTGTTACTTTGTTAAGTTTGTCTTGTTTGTTATGAAGCTTACCAGGACTGTGTCCCCTACGTTCTTACTTTCTGATTAATTATATATCAAGATCATTTAAGATTTTAGATTCAAAACATCTACTAAAACACAGCAAAATAAAAACACTTGTGTGAAGAACTGCATTACAGAATTCGTAGGCACCTAGCATTGGTGAAAATGTTCGCTTTGTAAATTTAAGATTGCTGAGGAGGAGGCAGCAGCTGGGGTCATGAGATCGCCCTGCAGTCCATGGGGTCACAGAGAGTCGGACACAACTGAGTGACTGAACTGAACGGGCCGTGCTGGGAGCCCTCGCTACTGCCTAGTGAGGCAAAGGCTGGAACAAGCGGACAGAGGATGGGATGGCCGCCCTGCCCTTTTCGGGCATCACTCAACAACGCTGCTCTGCTTCTCTGGTGGTTCAGGCTTCCTCCACAAGCACTCCCGTTTGCAGAGCTCCTCCCTCCCTCCTGCCCACTCACGATGTCTCCTCACAGCCAACCCCAGTCCTCTGCCTGGATCTCCTCTCCAAACCCCACATTCCAGCACCCAGCCCTTGTGTGCAGCGGTGGACACCCCTCTCAGGCTTGGGGAGCAGGGCTGTGGTTAGTACCATCTGTAGAGGTCTCACTCTGTCCTGCCTCCCTCTAGCTGGTACTGCCTCCTCTTCCCATAAGAGAATGAGGCTCCCTTCTGTCCCAGTGAGCTCCCCCAAGGGTTGCAGGTCCCATCTCACTTCCTCTCCTCACCAGTTTCCTTGTTTCTTTGATCCTACCTGGCTATGAGGGAATCTTTTTGTCCTTTTAGGTGTCAAGGTCCTCTGCTCGTGTTCAGCAGGGGCTCTGTGAATATTGTTCCATGACAGATGTATTCTCGATGTGTCTGTGGAGCGAGATGAACTCCACGTCTTCCTAATCCTCTGCCGTCTTGACTCCTGTGTCTCTTTTATCCCTAACCTAGCTAAGCGAGTATCAGTTTTATTTAAGTTGTAAAGTAGATTCCGTGAGAATAGTAAGTGGTGGAATAACTTATTAGCTTCAGCTGTGTCTTCTCATGACATCCAGGGTTTGATGCCCCAAAAGCCAGGCTTAGAAGATTTATTCCCCAAGGAAAGTTAATAATATATGAAAGATTTCACATTGGAAATTTACATTCAGTGAAAGGGCATGTGAAATACTGAGAGGAAGTTATGATGGGCATAACCAAATGAGGACAGCTTCTCATTATACAAACATTACTGTCAAAAGAAAAGGAGGATATGAACCAACTGGGGAAAACGCCCATTTCCAGTCATTAATATCGGCTGAGAAAGTGTATGTTTGTAAGCAAAGACCCATGCTTTTTTGACACATACATGTTCTCTGAAAGGAAATATGGAAAATCTGGAAAGTCACCTAATCTATACTGCAAATACTCATTCAAACCTTTCTGAATGCAGGTTTCAATTTAGCACACAGTAAGATATGTCTGAAAACCAGGTATTTAAATTTAGGTTAAAATTCCCAGCATAATCCATTTGAGGGATCTTTTAGCCAGAGTTCAATATTCTTCAACCAACAGCTCTTTTCTCTTTGTTCCAAAGTCTGTAATGTTACAGTAATACTCCAATGTGAAAGAATTTTTTCCGTGTACTAAATGGGGAAAAGCTTTAAGCAAGAACGCTACTCCAACAATCAA
>NW_017218271.1:0-12010 GCF_001704415.2 Capra hircus | reverse complement strand
TGAGCTATGGAGACGGAAACGGGCTCTTCTGATGTGGCCGGGACTCTCGTGCTTCCTCTCAAGTGGAGACGGGTATGTCGGGGAACTTCTTGAATTGCAGCAAGGGTGTGAAGAACCCTTTGGAAGTTCCAGATGTTAGAATTGATTAGCCTCGAGACGCCCTCAGCGGAAATGGGCTCATCTCGCCTGGATTTTCTCGAGTTGCGGGCAGATGCTCTCAACTTACGACGGGGACCTCAGGGACCCCGCTCTAGTGGCCTCAGGAAAGGCCAGTCCCCATGTGAGTTGCTCAGGGGGCCTCTGGGAATTCCTCTCCCGTCGATGCCGGGCCTAAGATCTTGTGTGGAGTCGGTGCGGAAGCTGAGGAACTGAGGATGCCTCTCCAGTGCTGACATGGACCTTGGGGTACTTCTGGTGTCTCCCCAGGGAGTCAGTCCTCGTCTCGATTGGGGCATGCTCGTGCGCTTTCCTCCCGAGCTGTAGCAGCAGTGTCACGCTTCCCTTCGCGTGGATCAAGGGATCTGTGGCTTTCCCTCGAGGCTTTCCCACGAGGCTTTCCCACGAGGCTTTCCCACAGGGCTGTCCACGTGCCACCGTGGTGTGAGTCGATCCTCGGCTTGAAAGTCGAGGCCGTGCAGGGAAAACAGGTTTACCTGGAATGGACGGAGACATCTAGTTGACTCTGGAATGGTGGCACGACCCTGGAGTTACTCTCGCCTTTCCTGTGGAGAGCGCCTCCTCTTGAAATGCGATGGGAACGCCGGGAATTCTTTCCCGACCACGCAGGGAAAGGATCCCTCCTCTCGAGCTAGGAGGCGAAACGGGGCTCGTCTGGATGTCAGCGGGACTCTCGTGCTTCCACTCAAGTGGAGACGGGTATGTCGGGGAACTTCTTGAGTTGCAGCCAGGGTGTGAAGGACCCTTTGGAAGTTCCAGAGGTTAGGTGTGATTAGCCTCGAGACTCCTCAGCGGAAATGGGCCCCATGTCGCCTGGATGGAAGAACCTCCTGTGTTTCTCGAGTTGCGGCAGGTGCTCTTGACTTATGCCTGGCACCTAAGGGACCTGCTCTGGTGGCCTCAGGAAAGGCCAGTCCCCTTGCGATTTGTTCGGGGCCTCTCGGGATTCCTCTCCCGTCGATTCCGGGGCCTAAGACCTTGTCTGGAATCGGTGCCTGAACCTGAGGATTCCTCTCCAGTGCTGACATGGATCTTGGGTTACTTCTGGAGTCTCCCAGGGGAGTCAGTCCTCGTCTCGTGTGGGGGCATGCAGTTGCGCTTTCCTTCAGAGCTGTAGCAGCAGTGTCACGCTTCCCTTCGCGTGGATCAAGGAATCTGTGGCTTTCCCTCGAGGTTTTCCCACGAGGCTTTCCCACGAGGCTTTCCCACGAGGCTTTCCCACGAGCTTTCCAGGGCTGACCCACGTGTCACCGTCGTGTGAGTCGATCCTCGGCTTGAAAGTCGAGGCAGTGCAGGGAAAACAGGTTTCCCTGGAATGGACTGAGACATCTGGGGGACTCTGGGAATGGTGGCACGACCCTGGAGTTCCTCTCGCCTTTCCTGTGGAGATCGCCTCCTCTTGAGATGCGAGGGGAATGCCGGGAATTCTTTCCCGACCACGCAGTGAAAGGATCCCTCCTCTCGAGCCATGAGGCGGAAACGAGGCTCCTCTGGATGTGGTGGGACTCTCGTGCTTCCTCTCGACTGGAGACGGGTATTTCGGGGAAATTCTTGAGTTGCAGCAAGGGTTTGAAGGACTCCTTGGAAGTTCCATAGGTTAGGTGTGATTAGCCTCGAGACGCCTCAGGGGAAATTGGCCTCATCTCGCCTGGAAGGGAGAACCTCCTGGATTTTCTCGAGTTGCTGCAGGTGCTCTCGACTTACGACGGGGACCTCAGGGACCCTCTCTGGTGGCCTCAGGAAAGGCCAGTCCCCATGCGAGTTGCACGGCGGCATCTCGGGATTCCTCTCCCGTCGATGCCCGGGCCTAAGACCTTGCTTGGAGTCGGTGCTGGAACCTGAGGATTCCTCTCCAGTGCTGACATGGACCTTGGGGTACTTCTGGAGTCTCCTCAGGGGAGTCATTCCTCGTCTCGAGTGGGGGCATGCACGTGCGCTTTCCTCCCGAGCTGTAGCAGCAGTGTCACGCTCCCCTTCACGTGGATCAAGGGATCTGTGGCTTTCCCTCGAGGCTTTCCCATGAGACTTTCCCACGAGGCTTTCCCACAGGGCTGTCCCACGTGCCACCGTCGTGTGAGACGATCCTCGGCTTGAAAGTCGAGGCAGTGCAGGGAAAACAGGTTTCCCTGGAATGGCCTGAGACATCTGGGGGACTCTGGGAATGGTGGAACGACCCTGGAGTTCCTCACGCCTTTCCTGTGTAAAGCGTCCCCTCTTGAGATGCGACGGGAATGCCGAGAATTCTTTCCCGACCTCGGAGGGAAAGGATCCCTCCTCTCGAGCTATGACGTGGAAACGGGGCTCCTCTGAATGTGGGCGGGACTCTCGTGCTTCCTCTCGAGTGGAGACGGGTTTGTTGGGGATCTTCTTGAGTTGCAGCAAGGGTGTGAAGGACCCTTTGGAAGTTCCAGAGGTTAGGAGTGATTAGCCTTGTGACACCTCAGCGGAAATGGGCCTCATCTCGCCTGGAAGGGAGAACCTCCTGTATTTTCTCAAGTTGCTGCAGGTGCTCTCATCCTACGACAGGGACCTCAAGGATCCGCTCTGGTGGCCTCAGGAAAGGACAGTCCCCATGTGAGTTGCTCGGGGGCCTCTCGGGATTCCTCTCCCGTCGATGCCAGGGCCTAAGACCTTGTGTAGTCGGTGCCGGAACCTGAGGATTCTTTCCAGTGCTGACATGGAACTTGGGGTACTTCTGGAGTCTCCACAGGGGAGTCAGTCCTCGTCTCGAGTAAGGGCATGCACGTGAACTTTCCTCCCGAGCTGTAGCAGCACTGTCAAGCTTCCATTCGCGTGGATCAAAGCATCTGTGGCTTTCCCTCGAGGCTTTCCCACGAGACTTTCCCACGAGGCTTTCCCACCAGGCTTTCCCACAGGGCTGTCCCACGTGCCACCGAGGTGTGAGTCGATCCTCGGCTTGAAAGTCGAGGCAGTGCAGGGAAAACAGGTTTCCCTGGAATGGACTGAGACATCTGGAAGACTCTGGGAATGGTGGCACGACCCTGGAGTTCCTCTCTCCTTTCCTGTGGAGAGCGCCTCCAATTGAGATGCGACGGGAACGCCGGGAATTCTTTCCCGACCACGCAGGGAAAGATCCCTCCTCTCGAGCTATGAGGCGGAAACGGGGCTCCTCTGGATGTGGGCGGGACTCTCGTGCTTCCTCTCGAGTGGAGACGGGTACGTCGGGGAACTTCTTGAGTTGCAGCAATGGTGTGAAGGACCCTTTGAAAGTTCCAGAGGTTAGGTGTAATTAGCCTGGGGACTCCTCAGAGGAAATGGGCCTCATCTCCCCTGGAGGGGAGAACCTCCTGCATTTTCTCGAGTTGGTGCAGGTGCTCTCGACTTACGACGGGGACCTCAGGGACCCGCTCTGGTGGCCTCAGGTAAGGCCAGTCCCCATGCGAGTTGCTCGGGGCCTCTCGGGATTTCTCTCCCGTCGATGCCGGGGTCTAAGACCTTGTGTGGAGTCGGTGCCGGAACCTGAGGATTCCTCTCCAGTGCTGACATAGATCTTGGGGTACTTCTGGAGTCTCCCCAGGGGAGTCAGTCCTCATCTCGAGTGGAGGCATGCACGTGCGCTTTCCTCCCAAGCTGTAGCAGCAGTGTCACGCTTCTCTTTGCATGGATCAAGGGATCTGTGGCTTTCCCTCGAGGATTTCCCTAAGGGCTGTGCCAAGTGCCACCGTGGTGTGAGTGGATCCTCGTCCTGAAAGTCGAGGCAGTGTAGGGAAACAGGTTTCCCTGGAATGGACTGAGACATCTGGGGGACCTCTGGGAATTGGTGGCACGAACTCTGGAGTTCCTCTCGCCTTTCCTGTGGATAGCGCCTCCTCTTGAGATGAGTCGGGAACTCCGGGAATACTTGACCGACCACTCAGTGAAAGGATCCCTCCTCTCGAGCTAGGAGGCAGTAACGGGGCTACTCTGGATGTGGGCGGGACTCTCGTGCTTCCTCTCGAGTGGAGAGGGGTATTTCGGGGAACTTCTTGAGTTGCAGCTAGGGTTTGAAGGCCGTTTGTTAGTTCCAGACGCTTGTTGATAAGCCTCGAGACGCCTCATCGGATATGGGGCCACATCTCGCCTGGAGGGGAGAACCTCCTGGATTTTCTCGAGTTGCCAGCAGGAGCTCTCGACTTACGACTTGGACCTCAGAGACCCGCTCTGTTGGCCTCATGAAAGGCCAGTCCCCATGCAAGTTGCTCGGGGCACTCTCCACAGGAAACGCGAGAGGAACTCCAGTGTCGTGCCACCATTCCCAGAGTTCCACAGATGTCTCAGTCCATTCCAGGGAAACCTGCTTTTCCTTGCACTGCCTTGACTTTCAAGCCTAGGATCGACTCACACACCACGGTGGCACGTGGGACAGCCCACTGGGAAAGCCTCGTGGGAAAGCCTCGAGGGAAAGCCACAGATTCCTTGATCCACGCGAAGGGAAGCATGACACTGCTTAGGGACCCACTCCCCTGGGGAGTCACTCTGGTGGCCTCAGGAAAGGCCAGTCCCCATGCGAGTTGCTCGGGGGCCTCTCGGGATTCCTCTCTCGTCGATGCCGGGGCCTAAGATCTTGTTTGGAGTCGGTGCCGGAACCTGAGGATTTCTGTCCAGTGCTGACATGGATCTTGGGTACTTCTGGAGTCTCCCCAGGGGAGTCAGTCCTCGTCCCGAGTGGGGGCATGCACGTGCGCTTTCCTCCAGAGCTGTAGCAGCAGAGTCTCGCTTTCCCTTCGCGTGGATCAAGGGATCTGTGGCTTTCCCTCGAGACTTTACCACGAGGCTTTCCCACGGGGCTTTCCCATAGGGCTGTCCCACGTGCCACCGTGGTGTGAGTCGATGCTCGGCTTGAAAGTCGAGGCAGTGCAGGGAAAACACATTTCCCTGGAATGGACTGAGACATCTGTGGGACTCAGGTAATGGTGTCACGACCCTGGAGTTCCCCTCGTCTTTCCTGTCGAAAGAGCCTCCTCTTGAGATGCGACCGGAACGCCGGGAATTCTTTCCCGAACACGCAGGGAAAGGATCCCTCCTCTAGAGCTAGGAGGCGGACACGGGGCTCCTCTGGATGTGGGCGGGACTCTCGAGCTTCCTCTCGAGTGGAGACGGGTATGTCGGGGAACTTTTTTAGTTGCAGTAAGGATGTGAAGGACCCTTTGTAAGTTCCAGAGGTTAGGTGTGATTGACCTCGAAACGCCTCAGTGGAAATGGGCCTCATCTCGCCTGGAAGGGAGAACCTCCAGGATTTTCTCGAGTTGCGATAGGTGCTCTCGACTTACGACGGGGACCTCAGGTACCTGCTCTTGTGGCCTTTGGAAAGTCCAATCCCTATGCGAGTTGCTCGGGGCCTCTCGGGATTCCTCTCCCGTCGATGCCGGGGCCTACGATCTCGTGTGGAGTGGGTGCCGGAACCTGAGGATTCCTCTCCAGTGCTGACATGGATCTTGGGGTACTTCTGGAGTCTCCCCAGGGGAGTCAGTCCTCGTCTCGAGTGGGGGCATGCACGTGCGATTTCCTCCCGAGCTGTAGCAGCATTGTCGCGCTTCCCTTCGGGTGGATCAAGGATTATGTGGCTTTCCCTTCGAGGCTTTCCACGAGGGCTTTCCACGAGGCTTTCCCACAGGGCTGTCCCACGTGCCACCGTGGTGTGAGTCAATCCCTCGGCTTGAAAGTCGAGGCAGTGAAGGGAAACAGGTTTCCCTGGAATGGCCTGAGACATCTGGGGGGACTCTGGGAATGGTGGCAAGACCCTGGAGTTCCTATCGCCATTCCTGTGGTTGCGCCCTCCTCTTGAGATGCGAGGGGAACGCCGGGAATTCTTTCCGGATAACGCAGGGAAAGGATCCCTTCCTGCTCGAGCTATGAGGCTGAAACGGGGGCTCCTCTGGATCGGTGGGCAAGAATCTCGTGCTTCCTCTCGAGTGGAGAGGGGTATTTCGGGAACTTCTTGAGTTGCAGCTAGGGTTTGAAGGCCCGTTTGTTAGTTCCAGACGCTTGTTTGATTAGCATCAAGATGCCTCATCGGATATGGGCCACATCTCGGCCTGGAGGGGAGAACCTCCTGGATTTTCTCGAGTTGCAGCAGGAGCTCTCGACTTACGACTTGGACCTCAGAGACCCGCTCTGGTGGCCTCATGAAAGGCCAGTCCCCATGTAAGTTGCTCGGGGGCTTCTCGGGAACCTCTCCCGTCGATGCCGGGGCCTAAGACTTTGGTGTGGAATCGGTGCCGGAACCTGAGGATTCCTCTCCAGTGCTGGCAATGGATCTTGGGGTATTTCTGGCAGTCTCCCCAGGGGAGTCAGTCCTCGTCTCGAGCTGGTAGCAGCACTGTCATGCTTCCCTTCTCGTGGATCAAGGGATCTGTGGCTTTCCCTCGAGGCTTTCCCACGAGGCTTTCCCACGAGGCTTTCCCAGTGGGCTGTCCCACATGCCACCGTGGTGTGAGTCGATCTTCGGCTTTGAAAGTTCGAGGCAGTGCAAGGAAAACAGGTTTCCCTGGAATGCGACTGAGACAGCTGGGGGACTCTGGAATGGTGGCACGACCCTGGAGTTCTCTCGTCTTTCCTGTGGAGAGCGAGTCCTCTTGAGGTGCGACGGAAGTGCCGGGAATTTTTTTCCGACCACGCAGGAAAGGATCCCTCCTCTTGAGCTATGAGACGGAACGGGGCTCTTCTGGATGTGGCCGGGACTCTCGTGCTTCCTCTCAAGTGGAGACGGGTATGTCGGGGAACTTCTTGAGTTGCAGCAAGGGTGTGAAGAACCCTTTTGGAAGTTCCAGATGTTAGGAATTGATTAGCCTCGAGACGCCTCAGCGGAAATGGGCCTCATCTCGCCTGGAGGGGAGAACCTCCTGGATTTTCTCGAGTTGCGGCAGATGCTCTCAACTTACGACGGGGACCTCAGGGACCGCTCTAGTGGCCTCAGGAAAGGCCAGTCCCATGTGAGTTGCTCAGGGGCCTCTGGGATTCCTCTCCCGTCGATGCCGGGGGCCTAAGATCTTGTGTGGAGTCGGTGCCGGAAGCTGAGGATTCCTCTCCAGTGCTGACATGGACCTTGGGGTACTTCTGGTGTCTCCCAGGGGAGTCAGTCCTCGTCTCGATTGGGGGCATGCTCGTCGCTTTTCCTCCCGAGCTGTAGCAGCAGTGTCACGCTTCCTTCGCGTGGATCAAGGGATCTGTGGCTTTCCCTCGAGGCTTTCCCACGAGGCTTTCCCACGAGGCTTTCCCACAGGGCTGTCCCACGTGCCACCGTGGTGTGAGTCGATCCTCGGCTTGAAAGTCGAGGCCGTGCAGGGAAAACAGGTTTACCTGGAATGGACGGAGACATCTAGTTGACTCTGGGAATGGTGGCACGACCCTGGAGTTACTCTCGCCTTTCCTGTGGAGAGCGCCTCCTCTTGAAATGCGATGGGAACGCCGGGAATTCTTTCCCGACCACGCAGGGAAAGGATCCCTCCTCTCGAGCTAGGAGGCAGAAACGGGGCTCGTCTGGATGTCAGCGGGACTCTCGTGCTTCCACTCAAGTGGAGACGGGTATGTCGGGGAACTTCTTGAGTTGCAGCCAGGGTGTGAAGGACCCTTTGGAAGTTCCAGAGGTTAGGTGTGATTAGCCTCGAGACTCCTCAGCGGAAATGGGCCCCATGTCGCCTGGATGGGAAGAACCTCCTGTGTTTCTCGAGTTGCGGCAGGTGCTCTTGACTTATGCTGGCACCTAAGGGACCTGGCTCTGGTGGCCTCAGGAAAGGCCAGTCCCCTTGCGATTTGTTCGGGGCCTCTCGGGATTCCTCTCCCGTCGATTCCGGGGCCTAAGACCTTGTCTGGAATCGGTGCCTGAACCTGAGGATTCCTCTCCAGTGCTGACATGGATCTTGGGTTACTTCTGGAGTCTCCCCAGGGGAGTCAGTCCTCGTCTCGTGTGGGGGCATGCAGTTGCGCTTTCCTTCAGAGCTGTAGCAGCAGTGTCACGCTTCCCTTCGCGTGGATCAAGGAATCTGTGGCTTTCCCTCGAGGTTTTCCCACGAGGCTTTCCCACGAGGCTTTCCCACGAGGCTTTCCCACGAGGCTTTCCCACAGGGCTGACCCACGTGTCACCGTCGTGTGAGTCGATCCTCGGCTTGAAAGTCGAGGCAGTGCAGGGAAAACAGGTTTTCCCTGGAATGGACTGAGACAATCTGGGGGACTCTGGGAATGGTGGCACGACCTGGAGTTCCTCTCGCCTTTCCTGTGGAGATCGCCTCCTCTTGAGATGCGAGGGGAATGCCGGGAATTCTTTCCCGACCACGCAGTGAAAGGATCCCTCCTCTCGAGCCATGAGCGGGAAACGAGGCTCCTCTGGATGTGGTGGGACTCTCGTGCTTCCTCTCGACTGGAGACGGGTATTTCGGGGAAATTCTTGAGTTGCAGCAAGGGTTTGAAGGACTCCTTGGAAGTTCCATAGGTTAGGTGTGATTAGCCTCGAGACGCCTCAGGGGAAATTGGCCTCATCTCGCCTGGAAGGGAGAACCTCCTGGATTTTCTCGAGTTGCTGCAGGTGCTCTCGACTTACGACGGGGACCTCAGGGACCCTCTCTGGTGGCCTCAGGAAAGGCCAGTCCCCATGCGAGTTGCACGGCGGCATCTCGGGATTCCTCTCCGTCGATGCCCGGGCTAAGACCTTGCTTGGAGTCAGTGCTGGAACCTGAGGATTCTCTCCAGTGCTGACATGGACTTGGGTACTTCTGGAGTCTCCTCAGGGGAGTCATTCCTCGTCTCGAGTGGGGGCATGCACGTGCGCTTTCTCCGAGCTGTAGCAGCAGTGTCACGCTCCCCTTCACGTGGATCAAGGGATCTGTGGCTTTCCCTCGAGGCTTTCCCATGAGACTTTCCCACGAGGCTTTCCACAGGGCTGTCCCACGTGCCACCGTCGTGTGAGACGATCCTCGGCTTGAAAGTCGAGGCAGTGCAGGGAAAACAGGTTTACCTGGAATGGCCTGAGACATCTGGGGGACTCTGGGAATGGTGGAACGACCCTGGGTTCCTCACGCCTTTCCTGTGTAAAGCGTCCCTCTTGAGATGCGACGGGAATGCCGAGAATTCTTTCCCGACCTCGGAGGGAAAGGATCCCTCCTCTCGAGCTATGACGTGGAAACGGGGCTCCTCTGAATGTGGGCGGGACTCTCGTGCTTCTCTCGAGTGGAGACGGGTTTGTTGGGGATCTTCTTGAGTTGCAGCAAGGGTGTGAAGGACCCTTTGGAAGTTCCAGAGGTTAGGAGTGATTAGCCTTGTGGACCCTCAGCGGAAATGGGCCTCATCTCGCCTGGAAGGGAGAACTCCTGTATTTTCTCAAGTTGCTGCAGGTGCTCTCATCCTACGACAGGGACCTCAAGGATCCGCTCTGGTGGCCTCAGGAAAGGACAGTCCCCATGTGAGTTGCTCGGGGGCCTCTCGGGATTCCTCTCCCGTCGATGCCAGGGCCTAAGCTTGTGTAGTCGGTGCCGGAACCTGAGGATTCTTTCCAGTGCTGACATGGAACTTGGGGTACTTCTGGAGTCTCCACAGGGGAGTCAGTCCTCGTCTCGAGTAAGGGCATGCACGTGAACTTTCCTCCCGAGCTGTAGCAGCATGTCAGCTTCATTCGCGTGATCAAAGCATCTGTGGCTTTCCTCGAGGCTTTCCACGACTTTCCCACGAGGCTTTCCCACCAGGCTTTCCCACGGCTGTCCACGTGCCACCGAGGTGTGAGTCGATCCTCGCTTGAAAGTCGAGGCAGTGCAGGGAAAACAGGTTTCCCTGGAATGGACTGAGACATCTGGAAGACTCTGGGAATGGTGGCACGACCCTGGAGTTCCTCTCTCCTTTCCTGTGGAGAGCGCCAATTGAGATGCGACGGGAACGCCGGGAATTCTTTCCCGACCACGCAGGGAAAGATCCCTCCTCTCGAGCTATGAGGCGGAAACGGGGCTCCTCTGGATGTGGGCGGGACTCTCGTGCTTCCTCTCGAGTGGAGACGGGTACGTCGGGGAACTTCTTGAGTTGCAGCAATGGTGTGAAGGACCCTTTGAAAGTTCAGAGGTTAGGTGTAATTAGCCTGGGGACTCCTCAGAGGAAAATGGGCCTCATCTCCCCTGGAGGGGAGAACCTCCTGCATTTTCTCGAGTTGGTGCAGGTGCTCTCGACTTACGACGGGGACCTCAGGGACCCGCTCTGGTGGCCTCAGGTAAGGCCAGTCCCCATGCGAGTTGCTCGGGGGCCTCTCGGGATTTCTCTCCCGTCGATGCCGGGGTCTAAGACCTTGTGTGGAGTCGGTGCCGGAACCTGAGGATTCCTCTCCAGTGCTGACATAGATCTTGGGGTACTTCTGGAGTCTCCCAGGGGAGTCAGTCCTCATCTCGAGTGGAGGCATGCACGTGCGCTTTCTCCCAAGCTGTAGCAGCAGTGTCACGCTTCTCTTTGCATGGATCAAGGGATCTGTGGTTTTCCCTCGAGGATTTCCCTAAGGGCTGTGCCAAGTGCACCGTGGTGTGAGTGGATCCTCGTCCTGAAAGTCGAGGCAGTGTAGGGAATCAGGTTTCCCTGGAATGGACTGAGACATCTGGGGGACTCTGGAATGGGTGCACGAATCTGGAGTTCCTCTCGCCTTTCCTGTGGATAGCGCTCCTCTTGAGATGAGTCGGGAACTCCGGGAATACTTGACCGACCCACTCAGTGAAAGGATCCCTCCTCTCGAGCTAGGGGCAGTAACGGGCTACTCTGGATGTGGGCGGGACTCTCGTGCTTCCTCTCGAGTGGAGAGGGGTATTTCGGGGAACTTCTTGAGTTGCAGCTAGGGTTTGAAGGCCGTTTGTTTAGTTCCAGACGCTTGTTGATAAGCCTCGAGACGCCTCATCGGATATGGGCACATCTCGCCTGGAGGGGAGAACTCCTGGATTTTCTCGAGTTGCAGCAGGAGCTCTCGACTTACGACTTGGACGCTCAGAGACCGCTCTGTTGGCCTCATGAAAGGCCAGTCCCATGCAAGTTGCTCGGGCACTCTCCACAGGAAACGCGAGAGGAACTCCAGTGTCGTGCACATTCCAGAGTTCCACAGATGTCTCAGTCCATTCCAGGGAAACCTGTTTTCCTTGCACTGCCTTGACTTTCAAGCTAGGATCGACTCACACGGTGGCACGTGGGACAGCCCACTGGGAAAGCCTCGTGGGGAAAGCTCGAGGGAAAGCCACAGATTCTTGATCCACGCGAAGGGAGCATGACACTGCTAGGGACCCACCCCTGGGGAGTCACTCTGGTGGCCTCAGGAAAGGCCAGTCCCATGCGACTGTCATGGGCGAGTTTGCTCGCGGGCTCTCGCCGGATGTCCCTCTCGTCCGGATGGCCCGGGGACCTAAGTCTATGTGTGCGGATCGTAACGGTGCTGTGGAACGCTGACGGATTTTCTGTTCGTGCGACTTATTGCGATCTCTGGCGTGCTCCTAGTTGTGACTTCCTGGAAGTCTCCATCGGGAATCAGTGTGCCTCGTCCGAGTCCGGCGGGCATCACGTGCCTGCTTTCGCTCCAGCAGCTAGCAGCAGATGTCCGTCTTCCCTTCGGTTTCGGATCAAGGGATCTATCGGCTTCTCTGTCCCCTCTTTTCGAGTATCTTTTTACCACGAGGCTCCCACGGGTGCTTTCATCATAGGGGCTGTCCAGATAGACGTGCAACTATCCGTGGCTGGGCGGTATGTCTCGGCTTGAACCTAGTCGAGCTCAGTGCAGCGAAAACCACATTCCCTAGAATGGACTGAGACCAAAATCTGTGGACTCAGGCTAATATAGGAGTGTCATGACCCTTGGCAGATATCCGCTCGTCGTTCTCGCCTTTCGAAA
>NW_017218270.1:0-12010 GCF_001704415.2 Capra hircus | reverse complement strand
CCATTTCCGGTGAGGCGTCTCGAGGCTTAATCACACCGAACATCTGGAATTTTCCAAAGGTCCTTCACACCCTTGCTGCAACTCAAGAAGTTCCCCGACATACCCGTCTCCTCGAAAGGAAGCACGAGAGTCCGGCCCACATCCAGAGGAGCCCCGTTTCCGCCTCCTAGCTCGAGAGGAGGGATCCTTTTCCTGCGTGTTCGGGAAAGAATTCTCGGTGTTTCCGTCGCATCTCAAGAGGAGGCGCTCTCCACAGGAAAGGCGAGAGGAACTCCAGGGTCGAGCCACCATACCCAGAGTCCCCCAGATGTCTCAGTCCATTCCAGGGAAACCAGTTTTTCCCTGCACTGCCTCGACTTTCAAGCCGAGGATCGACTCACACCACGGTGGCACGTGGGACAGCCCTGGGGAAAGCCTCGGTGGGAAAGCCTCCTGCAAAAAACCTCGATGAAAGCCACAGATTTCTTGATCCACGCGAAGGGAAGCATGACACTGCTGCTACAGCTCGGGAGGAAAGTGCACGTGCATGCCTAAGTCGAGACGAGGACTGATCCCCGGTGGAGACTCCAGAAGTACCCCAAGATCCATGTCAGCACTGGAGAGGAATCCTCAGGTTCCGGCACCGTCTCCACACAACGTCTTAGGCCCCGGCATCGACGGAGAGGAATCCCGAAGGGCCCCTAGCAACTCGCATGGGGACTGGCCTTTCCTGAGGCCACCAGAGCAGGTCCCTCAGGTCCCGTCTTAAGTCGAGAGCACCTGTGGCAACTCTAGAAAATCCAGGAGGTTCTCCCTCCAGGCGAGATGAAGCCCATTTCCGCGGAGGCGTCTCGAGGCTAAACAACCTGGCTCTGGAACTTCCAAAGGGTCCTTCACACCCTTGCTGCAACTCAAGAAGTTCCTCGACAATACCCGTCTCCACTCGAGAGGAAGCACGAGAGTCCGCCCACATCCAGACGGAGACCCCGTTTCCGCCTCCTAGCTCAGAGGAGGGATCCTTTCCCTGGCGTGTCGGAAAAAGAATTCCCGGCGTTCCCGTCGCATCTCAAGAGGAGGCGCTCTCCACAGGAAAGGCGAGAGGAACTCCAGGGTCGATGCCACATATTCCCAGAGTCCCGCAGATAGTCTCAGTCCATTCCAGGGAAAACCTGTTTTCCCTGCACTGCCTCGACTTTCAAGCCGAGGATCGACTCACACCACGGTGGCACGTGGGACAGCCCTGTGGGAAAGCCTCGTGGGAAAACCTCCTGGGAAAGCCATCGAGGGAAAGCCCTCAGATCCTTGATCCATGCAAGGGAAGCCTGACACTGCTGCTACAGCTCGGGAGGAAAGCGCACGTGCATGCCCACACTCCGAGACGAGGACTGACTCCCTGGGGAGACTCCAGAAGTACCCCAAGATCCATGTCAGCACTGGAGAGGAATCCTCAGTTCCGGCACCGATCTCCACACAAGGTCTTAGGCCCCGGCATTCGACGGGAGAGGAATCCCGAGAGGCCCGCCGAGCATCTCGCATGGGACTGGCCTTTCCTGAGGCCACCCAGAGCGGGTCCCTGAGGTCCCCGTCGTAAGTCGAGAGCACACTGCCGCAACTCGAGAAAATCCAGGAGGTTCTCCCCTCCAGGCGAGATGAGGACCCATTTCCACTGAGGCGTCTCGGAGGCTAATCACATCTAACCATCTGGAACTTCCAAAGGGTCCTTCACACCTTTACTGCAACTCAAGAAGTTCCTCGACAAACCCGGTCTCCAGCTCGAAAGGAAGCACGAGAGTTCCCGCCACATCCAGCAGAGACCCGTTTCCGCCTCCTAGCTCGAGAGGTAGGGATCCTTTCCCTGCGTGGTCGGGAAAGAATTCCCGGCGTTCCCGTCGCATCTCAAGAGGTAGGCGCTCTCCACCAGGAAATGGCGAGAGGAACTCCAGGGTTGTGACACCATTCCCAGAGTCCCCCAGATGTCTCAGTCCATTCCAGGGAAACTAGTTTTCCCTGCACTGTCTCGACTTTCTAGCCGAGGATTGGACTCACACCACGGTGGCACGTGGGACAGCCGCTGTGGGAAAGCCTCGTGGGAAAGCCTCGGAATGGAAAGCCACAGATCCCTTGATCCACGCGAAGGGAAGCGCGACACTACTGCTTACAGCTCGGTAGGAAAGTGCACGTGCATGCCCCCACTCGAGACGAGGACTGACTCCCCTGGGGAGACTCCAGAAGTACCCCAAGATCCATGTCAGCACTGGAAAGGAATCCTCAGGTTCCGGCACCGACTCCACACAAGGTCTTAGCCCCTGCATCGACAGGAGAGGAATCCCGAGAGGGCCTGGAGCAACTCGCATGGGGACTGGCCTTTCCTGACGCCACCACAGCGGGTCCCTGAGGTCCCGTCGTAAGTCGAGAGCACCTGCCGCAACTCGAGAAAATCCAGGAGGTTCTCCCCTCCAGGCGAGATGAGGCCCATTTCCGCTGAGGCGTCTCGAGGCTAATCACACCTAAACTCTGGAACTTCCAAAGGGTCCTTCACACCCTTGCTGCAACTGTAAAAGTTCCCCGACATACCCGTCTCCACTCGAGAGGAAGCACGAGAGTCCCGCCCACATCCAGAGGAGCCCCGTTTCCGCCTCCTTGCTCGAGAGACGGGTTCCTTTCCCTGCGTATTCGGGAAAGAATTCCCGGCGTTCCTGTCGCATCTTAAGAGGAGGCACTCTCCACAGGAAAGGTGAGAGGAACTCCAGGGTCATGCCACCATTCCCAGAGTCCTCCAGATGTCTCAGTCCATTCCAGGGAAACCTGTTTTCCCTGCACTGTTTCGACTTTCAAGCCGAGGATCGACTCACACCACGGTGGCACCGGGGGACAGCCCTGTGGGAAAGCCTCGAGGGAAAGCCACAGATCCCTTTATCCACGCGAAGGGAAGCGCGACACTGCTGCCTAGAGCTTGGGAGGAAAGCGCACGTGCATGCCCCCCTCTCGAGACGAGGACTGACTCCCTTGGGCAGACTCCAGAAGTACCCCAAGATCCATGTCAGTAGTGGAGAGGAATGCTCAGGTTACGGCACCGATTCCACAGAAGATCTAGGGGCCCCCGGCATCGATGGGAGAGGAATCCCGAGAGGCCCCCGAGCAACTCGCATGGGGACTGGACTTTCCTGGAGGCCACCAGAGCGGGTCCCTGAGGTCCCCGTCGTAAGTCGAGAGCACCTGCCGCAACTCGAGAAAATCCAGGAGGTTCTCCCCTCCAGGCGAAATGAAGCCCATTTCCGCTGAGGCGTCTCCGAGGCTAATCACATCTAACATCTGGAACTTCCAAAGGGTCCTTCACACCCTTGCTGCAACTCAAGAAGTTCTCTGACATACCCGTCTCCACTCGAGAGGAAGCAGGAGAGTCCCGCCCACATCCAGAGGAGCCCCGTTTCCGCCTCCTAGCTCGAGAGGAGGGATCCTTTTCCTGCGTGGTGGGGAAAGAATTCCCCGTGTTCCCGTCGCATCTCAAGTGGAGGCGCTTGCCAGGGTCCAGCCCCGGTGGATCCAGGGAATTCGAAGGCTGGACGGGGTTGGCGTGGAAAGACTTGTTTGTTTATTAATGTAAGATTAGGTTAAGAAACTATAGTGTAATAAGAAGATTAAGTGGAGGAAGAGGGCTGAATAGCTTGGTTTTCACGGAAGGCCATTAAAATTCCAGACAAGTAATTTGCACCATCTACGTTGGGCCACCGGCGCCCGCTTGAATATCTAAGGGTGCCTCGCCTTAAGCTCCCTTTCCTGCGGGTCTTAACAGCCGGGGCAAGTAAGTAGACCTGGCGAGCCTCCGCGCCCCAGATGGAGATTCAGCCTGAAGTTAAAGTAAAGAGCAGAGAGAGGGAAGGGGAGAGAAGAAGAGAGAGAGAGAGACATGGGGGGGATCCAGAGTCCCAAGAAACTAGGCCGAGAGACTAGTTCGAGAAACTGGTCCAATCCTTTATTGTTCAGAAGGCCTTTTATACTTTTGATAAAACATGGAGATCAATGGGTAACACAGAATTATGTAGCGTTCGCAGCGCAGACTCTTTCTATACATCATTTTGTATACAAAAGGTCTCTGGTGATTTACATTATCTTCTGGCCAAGAGGCTTGTTAACACTTTTTAGCTCTCTTCCTTAATGAATGTTAATTTTGTTTCCCCTGAAGTGTTTTTTTTTAATCTGCATCTCCTTAAAGCATTAAAGTTACATCTCTATAGAACAAAGGTGCAGTGCGATAGAACAAAGGTGCAGTGGGATATAACAAAGAAGGTACTTAACTCGAGGATCTAATGTTGCTAATACTAGGTCTACTACTTGTTTTTCTATATACCAACTATATCTAAAAATAAAGGATATGAAAATTTGGCAGCAAACATTGACTCAACAAATGAAACTTATAATCAGTCCTATTCTAAAGATTTTGACTCCTCGGAAGCCCCTACATTCCTAGGATGTTTTAAGCTTCCTGTGCCTCCTGCGGTCAGGAGGCCTCAAACAAACACACTTGCAGAGTCCTGCAGGCAGGCTAGAAAGCCATCGGAGGGGTTTTTTGGATTGAAACACTCTTTCAAATGCAGAAGACTAAAGCCCTGAATTGACTTTTTCCAGAAAATGTCAGAAGAGTGGAAAAGCAGAGCACAAAAGCAGGCAGATTTTTGTTGGGGTACATGCTTAGGAATTTCCAGAGGGGCCCCTGAAGTCTGAGCACGCCTTGCGTATGTCAGCTTCCTTCCTCATGACCTTGTCACGGGCGGGATTCCTCACAAAGGCTTCCGGCAGGCGCTCTCCACAGGAAAGGCGAGAGGAACTCCAGGGTCGTACCACCATTCCCAGAGTCCCCCAGATGTCTCAGTCCATTCCAGGGAAACCTGTTTTCCCTGCACTGCCTCGACTTTCAACCCAAGGAACGACTCACACCACGGTGGCACGAGGAACAGCCCCGTGGGAAAGCCTCGTGGGAAAGCCTCCTGGGAAAGACTCGAGGGAAAGCTACAGATCCGTTGATCCACGCAAAGGGAAGCGCGACACTGCTGCTACAGCTCGGGAGGAAAGCGCACGTGCATGCCCCGACTCGAGACGCGGACTGACTTCCCTGGGGAGACTCCAGAAGTACCCCAAGATCCATGTCAGGGCTGGAGAGGAATCCTCAGATTCCGGCATCGACTACACACAAGGTCTTAGGCCCCGGCATCGACGGGAGAGGAATCCCGAGAGGCCCCCGAGCAATTCGCATGGGGACTGGCATTTCCTGAGGCCACCAGGGCGGTCCCTGAGGTCCCCGTCTTAAGTCCACAGTACCTGCCGCAACTCGAGAAAATCCAGGAGGTTCTCCCCTTCAGGCGAGATGAGGCCCATTTCCCCTGAGGCGTCTCGATGCTAATCACACCTAACCTCTGGAACTTCCAAAGGGTCCTTAACACCCTTGCTGCAACACAAGAAGTTCCTCGACATACCCGTTTCCAATCGAGAGGAAGCACGAGAGTCCCACCCACATCCAGAGGAGCCCCGTTTACGCTTCATAGTTCCAGAGGAGGGATTCTTTTCCTGTGTGGTCGAGAAAGAATTCCCGGCGATCCCGTCGCATCTCAAGTGGAGGCGCTCACCACAGGAAAGGCGAGAGGAACTCCTGGGTCGTGCCACCTATTCCCAGAGTCCCCCAGATGCTCAGTCCATAACAGGGAAACCAGTTATCCCAGGCACTGCCTCGACTTTCAAGCCGAGGATCGACTCACACCACGGTGGTACGTGGGACAGCGCTGTGGAAAAGCCTCGGGTGAAAGCCTCCTGGGAAAGCCTCCAAGGAAAGCCACAGATTCCTGGATCCACGCGAAGGGAAGAGTGACACTGCTGCTACAGCTCTGGAGGAAATTGCACATGCATGCCCCCAATAGATATGAGGACTGGACTCACCTGGGAGACTCCAGAAGTACCCCAAGATCCATGTAAGCACTGGAGAGGAATCCTCAGGTTCCGGCACCGACTCCACACAAGGTCTTATGCCCCGACATAGACGGGAGAGGAATCCCGAGAGGCCCCCGAGCAACTCGCATGGGGACTGGCCTTTCCTGAGGCCACCAGAGCGGGTCCCTGAGGTCCCCGTAGTAAGTCGAGAGCACCTGCCTGCAACTCGAGAAAATCCAGGAGGTTCTCCCCTCCAGGCGAGATGAGGCCCATTTCCGCTGAGGCGTCTAGAGGCTAGTCACACCTAACCTCTGGAACTTCCAACGGGTCCTTCACACCCTTGCCGCAACTCAAGAAGTTCCCCGACATACCCGTCTCCACTCGAGACGAAGCATGAGAGTCCCGCCCACATCCAGAGGAGCCCCGTTTCCGCCTCCTAGCTCGAGAGGAGGGATCATTTCCCTGCGTGGTCGGGAAAGAATTCCCGGCGTTCCCGTCGCATCTCAAGAGGAGGCGCTCACCACAGGAAAGGCGAGAGGAACTCCAGGGTCATGCCACCATTCCCAGAGTCCCCCAGATGTCTCTGTCGATTCCAGGAAAACCTATTTTCCCTGCACTGCGTCGACTTTCAAGTCGAGGATCGACTCACACCACGGTGGCACGTGGGACTGCCCTGTGGGAAAGCCTCGTGGGAAAGCCTCCTGGGAAAGCCTCGTGGGAAAGCCTCGAGGGAAATCCACAGATCCCTTGATCCACTTGAAGGGAAGCGCGACACCGCTGCTACAGCTCGGGAGGAAAGCGCACGTGCATGCCCCCACTCGAGACGAGGACTGACTCCCCTGGGGAGACTCCAGAAGTACCCCAAGATCCATGTCAGCACTGGAGAGGAATCCTCAGGTTCCGGAACTGACTCCACACAAGGTCTTAGGCCCCAGTACCGACGGGAGAGGAATCCCGAGAGGCCCCCGAGCAACTCGCATGGGGAATGGCCTTTCCTGAGGCCACCAGAGCGGATTCCTGAGGTCCCCGTCGTAAGTCGAGAGCACCTGCCGCAACTCGAGAAAATCCAGGAGGTTCTCCCCTCCAGGCGAGATGAGGCCCATTTCCGCTGAGGCGTCTCGAGGCTAGTCACACCTAACCTCTGGAACTTCCAACGGGTCCTTCACACCCTTACTGCAACTCAAGAAGTTCCCCGACATACCCGTCTCCACTCGAGACAAAGCACGAGAGTCCCGCCCACATCCAGAGGAGCCCGTTTCCAACCTCCTAGCTATAGAGGAGGGATCCTTTCCCTGCGTGGTCGGGAAAGAATTCCCGGCCCTCCCGTCGCATTCCAAGAGGAGGCGCTCTCCACAGGAAAGGCGAGAGGAACTCCAGGGTCATGCCACCATTCCCAGAGTCCCCCAGATGTCTCAGTCCATTCCAGGGAAACCTGTTTTCCCTGCACTGCGTCGACTTTTAAGCCGAGGATCGACTCACAACACGGTGACACGTGGGACAGCCCTGTGGGAAAGTCTCGTGGGAAAGCCTCGTGGGAAAGCCTCGAGGGAAAGCCACAGATCCCTTGATCCACGCGAAGGGAAGCATGACACTGCTGCTACAGCTCGGAAGGAAAGGGCACGTGCATGCCCCACTCGAGAGGAGGACTGACTCTACTGGCGAGACTCCAGAAGTCCCCCAGATCCACGTCAGCACTGGAGAGGAATACTCAGGTTCCGGCACCGGCTCCACACAAGATCTTAGGCCCCGGCATCGACGGGAGAGGAATCCCGAGAGGCCCCCGAACAACTCGCATGGGGACTGGCCTTTCCAGAGCCCACCAGAGTGGGTCCCTGAGGTCCCCGTCGTAAGTCGAGAGCACCTGCCGCAACTCGAGAACATCCAGGAGGTTCTCCCCTCCAGGCGAGATGAGTGCCATTTCCGCTGAGGCATCTCGAGGCTAATCACACCTAACCTCTGGAGCTCCCAAAGCGACTTCACACCCTTGCTGCAACTCAAGAAGATCCCCGACATACCCGTCTACACTCGAGAGGAAGCACGAGAGTCCCGCCCACATCCAGAGGAGCACCGTTTCCGCCTCCTAGCTCGAGAGGAGGGATCCTTTCCCTGCGTGGTCGGGAAACAATTCCTGGCGTTTCCGTCGCATCTCAAGAGGAGGCGCTCTCCACAGGAAAGGCGAGAGGAACTCCAGGGTCGTTCCACATTCCCAGAGTCCCCAGGATGTCTCAGTCCATTCCAGGGAAACCTGCTTTCCCTGCACTGCCTCGACTTTCAAGCGAAGATCGACTCACACCACGGTGGCACGTGGGACAGCCCTGTGGGAAAGCCTCGTTGGAAAGCCTCGAGAGGAAAGCCACAGATCCCTTGATCCACGCGAAGGGAAGCGTGACACTGCTACTACAGCTCGAGGGGAAAGCGCATGTGCATGCCCCCACTCGAGACGAGGACTGACTCCACTTGGGAGACTACAGAAGAACCCCAAGATCCATGTCAGCACTGGAGAGGAATGCTAAGGTTCCGGCACCGACTCCACACAAGATCTTATGCCCCGACATAGACGGGAGAGGAATCCCGAGAGGCCCCCGAGCAACTCGCATGGGGACTGGCCTTTCCTGAGGCCACCAGAGCGGGTCCCTGAGGTCCCCGTAGTAAGTCGAGAGCACCTGCTGCAACTCGAGAAAATCCAGGAGTTCTCCCCTCCAGGCGAGATGAGGGCCCATTTCCGCTGAGGCATCTCGAGGCTAATCACACCTAACCTCTGGAACTTCCAAAGGGTTCTTCACACCCTTGCTGCAACTCAAGAAGTTCCCCGACATACCCGTCTCCACTTGAGAGGAAGCACGAGAGTCCCGGCCACATCCAGAGGAGCCCCGTTTCCGACTCCTAGCTGAGATGAGGATCCTTTCCCTGCTTGGTCGGGAAAGAATTCCTGGCGTTCCCGTCGCATCTCAAGAGGAGGCCGCTCTCCACAGGAAAGGCGAGAGGAACTCCAGGGTCGTGACACCATTCCCAGAGACAACCAGGTGTCTCAGTCCATTCCAGGGAAAACTGTTTTCCCTGCACTGCCTCGACTTTCAAGCCGACGATCGACTCACACCACGGTGGCACGTGGGCAGCCCTGTGGAAAGCCTCGTGGGAAAGCCTCGTGGGAAAGCCTCGAGGAAAGCCACAGATCCCTTGATCCACGCGAAGGAAGCGTGACACTGCTGCTACAGCTCGGGAGGAAAGCGCACGTGCATGCCCCCACTCGAGACGAGGACTGAGTCTCCTGGCTAGACTCCAGAAGACCCCAAGATCCATGTCAGCACTGGAGAGGAATCCTCAGGTTCTGGCACCGATCCACACCGGGTCTTAGGCCGCAGCATCGACGGGAGAGGAATCCCAAGAGTCCCCGAGCAACTCCCATGGGGAATGGCCTTTCCTGAGGCCACCAGAATGGGTCCCTGAGGTCCCCGTCGAAAGTCGAGAGCACCTGCCGCAACTCGAGAACATCCAGGAGGTTCTCCCCTCCAGGCGAGATGAGTGCCATTTCCGCTGAGGCATCTCGAGGCTAATCACACCTAACCTCTGGAGCTTCCAAAAGGTCCTTCGCACCCTTGATGCAACTCAGGAAGTTTCCCGACATACCCGTCTCCACTCGAGAGGAAGCAGGAGAGTTCTGCCCACATCCAGAGGAGCCCCCGTTTCCGCCTCCTAGCTCGAGAGGAGGGATCCTTTCCCTGCGTGTTCGGGAAAGAAATCCCGGCGTTCCCGTCGCATCACAAGAGGAGACGCTCTCCACAGGAAAGGCGAGAGGAACTCCAGGGTCGTGCCACCATTCCCAGAGTCCCCCAGATGTCTCAGTCCATTCCAGGGAAACTTGTTTTCCCTGCACTGCTTCGACTTTAAAGCCGAGGATCGACTCACACCACGGGTGGCATCGTGGGACAGCCCTGTGAGAAAGCCTCGTGGAAAGCCTCAAGGGAAAGCCACAGATCTCTTGATCCACGCGAAGGGAAGAGTGACACTTGTGCTACAGCTCGGGAGGAAAGCGCACGTGCATGCCCCCGCTCGAGACGAGGACTGACTCCCCTGGGGAGACTCCAAAAGTACCCCAGGATCCATGTCTGCACTGGAGAGGAATGCTCAGGTTCCGGCACGGACTCCATACAAGATCTTAGGCCCTGGCATCGACGAGAGAGGAATCCCGAGAGGCCCCCAATCAACTCGCATGTGGACTGGCCTTTCCTGAGGCCACCAGAGCGGGTCCCTGAGGTCCCCGTCGTAAGTCGAGATTGCCTGCCACAACTCGAGAAAATTCAGGAAGTACTCCCCTCCAGGCGAGATGAGGCCCATTTCCCAGAGGCGTCTCGAGGCTAATCACACCTAACCTATGGAACTTCCAAAGGGTCCTTCACACCCTTTCTGCAACTCAAGAAGTTCCCTGACATACCCGTCTCCACTCGAGAGGAAGCACGAGATTCCGCCCACATCTAGAGGAGCCCCGTTTCCGCCTCCTAGCTCGAGAGGAGGGATCCTTTCCCTGTGTTTTTCGGGAAAGAATTCCCGGCGTTCCCATCGCATCTCAAGAGGAGGCCCTCTCCACAGGAAAGGCGAGAGGAACTCCAGGGTGTGCCACAAATCTGATAGTCCCCCAGAGTCTCAGTCCATTCCAGGGAAACCTGTATTCCCTGCACTGCCTCGAGTTTCAAGCCGAGGATCGACTCACACCCACGTTGGCACGTGGGACAGCCCTGTTGGAAAAGCCTCGTGGGAAAGCCTTGTGGAAAAGACTCGAGGAAAAGCCACTGATTCCTTGATCCACTCGACGGGAAACATGACACTGCTGCCCCATCTCGGGAGGAAAGCGCACTTGCATGCCCCCAAACGAGACGAGGACTGACTCCCCTAGGGAGACTCCAAAAGTACCCCAAAATCCATGTCAGATCTGGGGAGGAATGCTCAGGTTCCGGCACCGACTCTACACAAGGTATCTTAGGGCCCCCGGCAATCGACGGGAGAGGAGGCCCTAGAGGCCCCCGGAATTACTCGCATGGGGACTGGCCTTTCCTGAGGCCACCAGAGCGGGTCCCTGATGTCCCCGTCGTAAGTCGAGAGCACCTGCCGCAACTCGAGAAAATCCAGGAGGTTCGCCCCTCCAGGCGAGATGAGGCCCATTTCCGCTGAGGCGCCGCGAGGCTGATCACACCTACCCTCTGGAACTTACAAAGGGTCTTTCACACCCTGGCTGCAACTCAAGAATTTCCCCGACATACCCGTCTCCACTCGAGAGGAATCACGAGAGTCCCGCCCTCATCCAGAGGAGCCCCGTTTCCGCCTCCTAGCTCGAGAGGAGAGATCCTTCCCCTGCGTGGTCGGGAAAGAATTCCCGCATTTCCGTCGCATCTCAAGAGGAGGCACTCTCCACAGGAAAGGCGAGAGGAACTCCAGGGTCGTGCACCATTCCCAGAGTCCCCCAGATGTCTCAGTCCATTCCAGGGAAACCTGCTTTTCCCTGCACTGCCTCGACTTTCAAGCCGACGATCGACTCACACCACGGTGGCACGTGGGCAGCTTTGTGGGAAAGCCTCGTGGGAAAGCATCGTGGAAAGCCTCGAGGGAAAGCCACAGATCTCTTTGATCCACGCGAAGGGAAGCATGACACTGCTGCTACAGCTGGGGAGGAAAGCGCACGTGCATGCCCCAACTCAAGACGAGTACTGACTCCCTTAGGGAGACTCCAAAAGTACCCCAGGAACCATGTCAGCACTGGGAGTGGAATCCTCCGGTTCCTGCACCTACTCTACACAAGGTCTTAGGACCCAGCATCGACGGAGAGGAATCCCGAGAGGCCCCATGCAACTAGCATGGGGACTGGCCTTTCCTGAGGCCACCAAGAGCGGGTCCCAGAGGTCCCCGTCGTAAGTCGAGAGCACCTGCCGCAACTAGAGAAAATCCAGGAGGTTCTCCCTTCCAGGCGAGATGAGGCCCATTTCCGGTGAGGCGTCTCGAGGCTAATCACACCGAACCTCTGGAATTTCCAAAGGGTCCTTCACACCCTTGCTGCAACTCAAGAAGTTCCCCGACATACCCGTCTCCATCGAAAGGAAGCACGAGAGTCCGGCCCACATCA
>NW_017218269.1:0-12010 GCF_001704415.2 Capra hircus | reverse complement strand
CTACATCTGGAACTTCCAAAGGGTCCTTCACACCCTTGCTGCAACTCAAGAAGTTCCCCGACATACCCGTCTCCACTCGAGAGGAAGCACGAGAGTCAGGCCCACATCCAGAAGAGCCCCATTTCGCCCTCCTATCCCGAGAGAGGAGATCCTTTCCTGCGTGGTGGCGGAAAACATTCCCGGTGTTCCCATCGTTCTCAAGAGGAGGCACTCACACAGGAAAGGCGAGAGGAACTCCAGGGTCGTGCCACCATTTACAGAGTCCCCCCAGATGTCTCAGTCCATTCCAGGGAAAACCTGTTTTCCCTGCACTGCTCGACTTTCAAGCCGAGGATCGACTCACACACGGTGGCACGTGGCAGCCCTGTGGAAAGCCTCGTGGGAAAGCCTCGTGGAAAGCCTCGAGGGAAAGCACAGATCCCTTGATCCAAGAAGGGGAAGCGTGACACTGCTGCTACAGCTCGGAGGAAAGCGCACGTGCATGCCCCACTCGAGACGAGGACTGACTCCCCTGGGGAGACTCCAGAAGTACCCCAAGATCCATGTCAGACTGGAGAGGAATCCTCAGGTTCCGGCACCGACTCCACACAAGGTCTTAGGCCCGCATCGACGGGAGAGGAATCCCGAGAGGCCCCGAGCAACTCGCATGGGGACTGGCCTTTCCTGAGAGGCCACCAGAGCGGGTCCTGAGGTCCCGTCGTAAGTCGAGAGCACCTGCCGCAACTCGAGAAAATCCAGGAGGTTCTCCCCTCCAGGCGAGATGAGGCCCATTTCCGCTGAGGCGTCTCAGGCTAATCACACCTAACCTCTGGAACTTCCAAAGGGTCCTTCACACCTTGCTGCAACTCAAGAAGTTCCCCGACATACCCGTCTCCACTCGAGAGGAAGCACGAGAGTCCCGCCACATCCAGAGAGCCCCGTTTCCGCCTCCTAGCTCGAGACGGATTGAAAGCAGTGTCTTCCCTTCGCGTGGATCAATCTGTGGGAGGGACGAGGCTCCCACGAGGCTTTCCCACAAGGGCACCGTGGTGCCAACCGTGAGTGAGTCGATCCTCGGCTTGAAAGTCGAGGCAGTGCAGGGAAAACAGATTTCCCTGGAATGGACTGAGACATCTGGGGGACTCTGGGAATGGCGGCACGACCTGGACTTCCTCTCGCCTTTCTTGTGGAGAGCGCCTCCTCTTGAGATGCGACGGAACGCTGGGAATTCTTTCCCGACCACGCAGGAAAGGATCCCTCCTCTCGAGCTTGGAGGCAGGAAACGGGTCTCCTCTGGATGTGGGCGGGACTCTCGTGCTTCGTCTCGAGTGGAGACCGGGTTAAGTCGGGAACTTCTTGAGTTGGAGCAAGGGTGTGAAGGACCCTTTGGTAAGTTCAAGAGGTTAGGTGTGATTAGCCTCGAGAAGCCTCAGCGGAAATGGGTCCTCATCTCGCCTGGAGGGGAGAACCTCCTGGATTTTCTCGAGTTGGGCAGGTGCTTCTCGACTTACGACGGGGACCTCAGGGTACCCGCTCTGGTGGCCTCAGAAAGGCCAGTCCCCATGCGAGTTGCTCGGGGGCCTCTCGGGATTCCTCTCCCGTAGATGCCAGCGCCTAAGACCTTGCTTGGAGTCGGTGCTGGAACGTGAGGATTCCTCTCCAGTGCTGACATGGATCTTGGGTACTTCTGGAGTCTCCCCAGGGGAGTCAGTCCTCGTCTCGAGTGGGGGCATGCACGTGCGCGTTCCTCCCGAGCTGTAGCAGCAGTGTCACGCTTGCCTTCGCGTGACTCAAGGGATTCTGTGGCTTTCCCTCGAGGCTTCCCACGAGGCTTTCCCACGAGGCTTTCGCACAGGGCTGTCCCACGTGCCACCCTGGTGTGAGTCGATCCTCGGCTTGAAAGTCGAGGCAGTGCAGGGAAAACAGGTTTCCCTGGAATGGACTGAGACATCTGGGGGACTCTGGTAAATGGTGGCACGACCCTGGAGTTCCTCTCGCCTTTCCCGTGGAGAGTGCCTCCTCTTGAGATGCGATGGGAACACCGGGAATTGTTTTCCCGACCACGCAGGGAAAGGATCCCTCCTCTAGGATAGGAGGCGGAAATGGGGCTCCTCTGGATGTGGGCCTGATTCTCGTGCTTCCTCTCGAGTGGAGACGGGTATGTCGGGGAACTTCTTGAGTTGCAGCAAGGGTGTGAAGGACCCTTTGGAAGTTCCAGATGTTAGATGTGATTAGCCTCAGAACGCTCAGGAAATGGGCCTCATCTCGCCTGGAGGGGAGAACCTCCTGGATTTTCTCGAGTTGCGGCAGGTGCTCTCGACTTACGACGGGGACCTCAGGGACCCGCTCTGGTGGCCTCAGGAAAGGCCAGTCCCCATGCGAGTTGTTCGGGGGCCTCTCGGGATTCCTCTCCCGTCGATGCCGGGGCGTAAGACCATGTGTGGAGTCGGTGTCGGAACCTGAGGATTCCTCTCCAGTGCTGACATGGATCTTGGGGTTTTTCTGGAGTCTCTAGCAGGGGAGTCAGTCCTCGTCTCGATTGGGGCATGCACGTGCGTTTTCCTTCCGAGCTGTAGCAGCAGTGTCACTCTACCCTTCGGCTTAGATCAAGGGATTCTAGGCTTTCCCTCAAGGCTTTCCTACGAGGATTTCCCACGAGGCTTTCCCACGAGGCTTTCCCACAGGGCTGTCCCACGTGCCACCGTGGTGTGAGTCGATCCTCGGCTTGAAAGTCGAAACAGTGCAGGGAAAACAGATTTCCCTTGAATGGACTTAGACATCTGGAGGACTCTGTAAATGGTGGCACGACCCTGGAGTTCCTCTCGCCTTTCCCGTGGAGAGTGCCTCCTCTTGAGATGCGATGGGAACACCGGGAATTGTTTTCCGACCACGCAGGGAAAGGATCCCTCCTCTCGGGATAGGAGGCGGAAATGGGGCTCTTCTGGATGTGGGCCTGACTCTCGTGTTTCCTCTCGAGTGGAGACGGGTATGTCAGGCGAACTTCTTGAGTTGCAGCAAGGGTGTGAAGGACCCTTTGGAAGTTCCAGATGTTAGATGTGATTAGCCTCAAGAACGGCCTCAGCGGAAATGGGCCTCATCTCGCCTGGAGGGGAGAACCTCCTGGATTTTCTCGAGTTGCGGACAGGTGCTGTGGACTTAAGATGGGGACCTCAGGGACCCGCTCTGGTGGCCTCAGGAAAGGTCAGGCTCCCATGCGAAGTTGCTCGGGGGCCTCTCGGGATTCCTCTCCCGTCGATGCCGGGCGCTTAAGACCTTGTGTGGAGTCCGGTGCCGGAACCTGAGAATTACCTCTACCAGTGCTTGACATGGATCTTGGGGTACTTCTGGAGTCTCCCAGGTGAGTCAGTCCTCATATCTATTGGGGGCATGCATGTGCAATTTCCTCCCGAGCTGTAGCAGCAGTGTCACTCTTCCCTTTCGTGTGGATCCAGGAATCTGTGGCTTTCCTTGGAGGCTTTCCCACGAGGCTTTCCCACGAGGCTTTCCCACAGGGCTGTCCCACGTGCCACCGTGGTGTGAGTCGATCCTCGGCTTGAAAGTCGAGGCAGTGCAGGGAAAACAGGTTTCCCTGGAATGGACTGAGACTCAGGGGCAACTCTGGGAATGGTGGCATGACCCTGGAGTTCCTCTCGCCTTTCCTGTGGAGAGCGCCTCCTCTTGAGATGCGACGGGAATGCGGGGAATTCTTTCCCGACCTCGCAGGGAAAGGATCCCTCCTCTCGAGCTAGGAGGCGGAAACGGGGCTCCTCTGGATGTGGCCGGGACTCTCGTGCTTTCTCTCGAGAGGAGACGGGTATGTCGGGGAACTTCTTGAGTTGCAGCAAGGGTGTGAAGGACGCCTTTGGAAGTTCCAGACGTTAGCATGTGATTAGCCTCTGAGACGCCCTCAGCGGAAATGGGCCTCATCTCGCCTGGAGGGGAGAACCTCCTGGACTTTCTCGTAGTTGCGGCAGGTGCTTTCGACTTACGATGGGGAACCTCAGAGACCCGGCTCTGGTTGGCCTCAGGAGAGGCCAGTCCCCATGCGAGTTGCTCGGGGGCCTCTCGGGATTCCTCTCCCCTCGATGCCGGGGCCTAAGACCTTGAGTGGAGTCGGTGCCGAAACCTGTGGATTCCTCTCCAGTGCTGACATGGATCTTGGGGTACTTCTGGAGTCTCCCCAGGGGAGTCAGTCCTCGTCTCGAGTGGGGACATGCACGTGCTCTTTCCTCCCGAGCTGTAGCAGCAGTGTCACGCTTCCCTTCGCGTGGATCAAGGGCATCAGGGGCTTTCCCTTGAGGCTTTCCCACAGGACTGTCCCACGTGCCACCATGGTGTGAGTCGATCCTCGGCTTGAAAGTCGAGGCAGTGCAGGGAAAACAAGTTTCCCTGGAATGGACTGAGACATCTGGAGGACTCTGGGAATGGTGGCACGACCCTGGAGTTCCTCTCGCCTTTCCTGTGGAGAGTGCCTCCTCTTGAGATGCGACAGGAACGCCAGGGAATTCTTTCCCGAACCACGCAGCGAAAGGAACCTGTCTCTCGAGCAAGAAGGCGGAAACCGGGGCTCCTCTGGATGTGGGCGGGACTCTCGTGCTTCCTCTCGAGTGGAGACGGGTATGTCGGGGCAACTTCTTGAGTTGCAGCAAGGGTGTGAAGGACCCTTTGGAAGTTCCAGATGTTAGGTGTGATTAGCCTCGAGACGCCTCAGCGGAAATGGGCCTCATCTCGCCTGGAGGGGAGAACCTCCTGGATTTTCTCGAGTTGGGGCAGGTGCTCTCGACTTACGACGGGACCTCAGGGACCCTGCTCTGGTGGCCTCAGGAAAGGCCATCCCCATGCGAGTTGCTCAGGGGCCTCTCGGGATTCCTCTCCCGTCGATGCCGGGCGTAAGACCATGTGTGGAGTTGGTGTAGAACCTGAGGTTCCTCTCCAGTGCTGACATGGATCTTGAGGTACTTCTGGAGTCTCCCCAGGGGAGTCAGTCCTCGTCTCGAGTGGAGGCGTGCACGTTCGCTTTCCTCCCGAGCTGTAGCAGCAGTGTCACGCTTTCCTTCGCGTGGATCAAGGGATCTGTGGCTTTCCCTCGAGGCTTTCCCACGAGGCTTTCCCACAGCTCCTGGTTCCACAGTGCCACCGTGGAGTGAGTCGATCCTCGGCTTGAAAGTCGAGGCAGTGCAGGGAAAACAGATTTCCCTGGAATGGACTGAGACATCTGGGGGACTCTGGGAATGGCTGGCACGACCCTGGACTTCCTCTCGCCTTTTCTGTGGAGAGCGCCTCCTCTTGAGATGCGACGGAACGCTGGGGAATTCTTTCCCGACCACGCAGGGAAAGGATCCCTCCTCTCGAGCTTAGGAGGCAGAAACGGGTCTCCTCTGGATGTGGGCGGGACTCTCGTGCTTCCTCTCGAGTGGAGCGGGTAATGTCGGGGAACTTCTTGAGTTGGAGCAAGGGTGTGAAGGACCCTTTGTAAGTTCAAGAGGTTAGGTGTGATTAGCCTCGAGAAGCCTCAGCGGAAATGGTCCTCATCTCGCCTGGAGGGGAGAACCTCCTGGATTTTCTCGAGTTGCGGCAGGTGCTTTCGACTTACGACGGGGACCTCAGGGTCCCGCTCTGGTGGCCTCATGAAAGGCCAGTCCCCATGGGAGTTGCTCGGGGCCTCTCGGGATTCCTCTCCCGTAGATGCCAGCGCCTAAGACCTTGCTTGGAGTCGGTGCTGGAACGTGAGGATTCCTCTCCAGTGCTGACATGGATCTTGGGGTACTTCTGGAGTCTCCCAGGGGAGTCAGTCCTCGTCTCGAGTGGGGCATGCACGTGCACTTCCCCGAGCTGTAGCAGGAGTGTCACGCTTCCCTTCTTGGTGGATCAAGGAATCAGGGGCTTTACCTCGAGGCTTTCCATGAGGCTTTCACACGAGGCTTTCCCACAGGGCTGTCCCACGTGCCACCGTGGTATGAGTCGATCCTCGGCTTGAAAGTCGAGGCAGTGCAGGGAAAACTAGGTTTCCCTGGCAATGGACTGAGCATCTGGGGGACTCTGGGAATGGTGGCACGACCCTGGAATTCCTCTGGCCTTTCCTGTGGAGAGCGCCTCCTCTTAAGTTGCGACGGGAACGCCAGGAATACTTACCCGACCACGTATGGAAAGGATCCCTCCTCTGGAACTATGAGGCGGAAACGGGGCTCCTCTGGATGTGGGCGGGACTCTCGTGCTTCCTCTCGAGGGGAAACGGGTATGTCGAGGAACTTCTTGAATTGAAGCAAGGGTGTGAAAGGACGCTTTGGAAGTTCCAGAGGTTAGGTGTGATTAGTCTCGAGACGCCTCAGCACAAATGGGCCTCATGTCGCCTGAAGGGGAGAACCTCCTGGATTTTCTCGAGTTGCGGCAGGTGCTGTGGACTTAAGACGGGGTCCTCAGGGACCCGCTCTGGTGGCCTCAGGAAAGGCCAGTCCCCATGCGAGTTGCTCGGGGGCCTCACGGGCGCACTCGTGTTCCTCTCCCGTCGATGCTGGGGCCTAAAACCTTGTGTGGAGTCAGTGCCGGAACCTGAGGGTTCCTCTCCAGTGCTGACATGGATCTTGGGGTACTTCTGGAGTCTCCCCAGGGGAGTCAGTCCTCGTCTCGAGTGGGGTGCATGCACGTGCGCTTTCCTTCCGAGCTGTAGCAGCAGTGTCGCACTTCCCTTCGCGTGGATCAAGGGATCTGTGGCTTTCCCTCGAGGCTTTCGCCACGAGGCTTTCCCACAGGGCTGTCCCACGTGCCACCGTGGTGTGAGTCGATCCTCGGCTTGAAAGTGGAGTCAGTGCAGGGAAAACAGGTTTCCCTGGAATGGACTGAGACATCTGGGGGACACTGGGAACGGTTGCACGACCCTGGAGTTCCTCTCGCCTTTCCTGTGGAGAGCGCCTCCCCTTGAGATGCGACGGAAATGCCGGGAATTCTTTCCCGACCACGCAGGGAAAGGATCCCTCCTCTCGAGTTTGGAGGCGGACACCGGGCTCCTCTGGATGTAGGCGGGACTCTCGTGCTTCCTCTCGAGTGGAAGACGGGTATATCGGGGAAATTCTTGAGTTGCAGCAAGGGTGTGAAGGACCCTTTGGAAGTTCCAGAGGTGAGGTGTGATTAGCCTCGAGACGCCTCAGCGGAAATGGGCCTCATCTCGCCTGGAGGGGAGAACCTCCTGGATTTTTTCGCGTTGCGGCAGGTGCTCTCGACTTACGACGGGGACCTCAGGGACCCGTTCTGGTGGCCTCAGGAAAGGCCAGTCCCCATGCGAGTTGCTCGGGGACTCTCGGGATTTCTCTCCCTTCGATGCCGGGGCCTAAGATCTTGTGTGGAGTTGGTGCCGGAACCTGAGGCATGCCTCTCGTGTTGACATGGAACTTGGGGTACTTCTGGAGTCTCCCCTGGGGAGTCAGTCCTCGTCTCGAGTGGGGACATTCACGTGTGCTTTCCTCCTGAGCTGTAGCAGCGGTGTCACGCTTCCCTTCGCGTGGATCAAGGGATCTGTGGCTTTCCCTTGAGGCTTCCCTCGAGGCTTTCCCACGAGGTTTTCCCACATGGCATTCCCACATGCCACCGCGGTGTGAGTCGATCCTCGGCTTGAAAGTCGAGGCAGTGCAGGGAAAACAGGTTTCCCATTGAATGGACTGAGACATCTGGGGGAGTCTGGGAATGGTGGCACGACCCTGGAATTCCTCTCGCCTTTCCTGTGGAGAGCGCCTCCTCTTGAGATGCGACGGGAACGCCGGAAATTCTTTCATGACCACGCAGGGAAAGGATCCCTCCTCTCGAGCTAGGAGGCCGACATGGGGCTCCTCTGGATGTGGGCAGAACGTTCGTGCTTCCTCTCGAGTGGAGAAGGGTATGTCGGGGAACTTCTTGAGTTGCAGCCAGGGTGTGAAGGACCCTTTGGAAGTTCCAGATGTTAAGTGTGATTAGCCTCGAGACGCCTCAGTGGAAATCGGCCTCATCTCGCCTGGAGGGGAGAACCTCCTGGATTTTCTCGAGTTGCGGCAGGTGTTCTCGACTTAAGACGGGACCTCAGGGATCCGCTCTGGTGGCCTCAGGAAAGGCCAGTCCCCATGTGAGTTGCTCGGTGGCCTCTCGGGATTCCTCTCCCGTCAATGCCGGGGCCTAATATCTTTTTTGGAGTGGGTGCCGGAACCTGAGGATTTCTCTACAGTGCTGACAGGATCTTGGGGTATTCTGGAGTCTACCCAGGGGAGTCAGTCCTCATCTCGAGTGGAGGCATGCACGTGCGATTTCCTCCCGAGCTGTAGCAGCAGTGTAACGCTTCCCTTCCCGTGGATCAAGGTATCTGTGGCTTTCCCTCGAGTCATTCCCACGAGGCTTTCCCACGAGGCTTTCCCACAGGGCTATCCCACGTGCCACCGTGGTGTGAGTCGATCCTCGGCTTGAAAGTCGAGGCAGTGCAGGGAAAACAGGTTTCCCTGGAATGGACTGAGACATCTGGGGGACTCTGGGAAATGGTGGCACGACCCTGGAGTTCCTCTCGCCTTTCCTGCGGAGAGCCCCTCCTCTTGAGATGCGACGGAAACGCCGGGAATTCTTTCCCAACCACGCAGGAAAAGGATCCCTCCTCTCGAGCTAGGAGGCGGAAACGGGGCTCCTCTGGATGTGGGCGGGACTCTCGTGCTTCCTCTCGAGTGGAGACGGGTATGTCGGGGAACTTCTTGAGTTGCAGCCAGGGTGTGAAGGACCCTTTGGAAGTTCCAGATGTTAGGTGTAATTTGCCTGGAGGCGCCTCAGCGGAAATGGGCCTCATCTCGCCTGGAGGGGAGAACCTCCTGGATTTTCTCGAGTTGCGGCAGGTGCTCTTGACTTACGACGGGGACCTCAGGGACCCGCTCTGGTGTCCTCAGGAAAGGCCAGTCCCCATGCGAGTTGCTCGGGGGCCATCTTGGCATTCCTCTCTCGTGGATTCCGCTGCCTAAGACCTTGTGTGGAGTCGGTGCCTGAACCTGAGGATTCCTCTCCAGTGCTGACATGGATCTTGGGGTACTTCTGGAGTCTCCCCAGGGGAGTCAGTCCTCGTCTCCAATGGGGGCATGCACGTGCTTTTTCCTCCCGAGCTGTAGCAGCACTGTCACGCTTTCCTTTACGTGGATCAAGGGATCGGTGGCTTTCCCTCGAGGCTTTCCCACGAGGCTTTCCCACGAGGCTTTCCCATAGGGCTGTCCCAAGTGCCACCGTGGTGTGAGTCGATCCTCGGCTTGAAAGTCGAGGCAGTGCAGGGAAAACAGGTTTCCCTGGAATGGACTTAGACATCTGGGGGACTCTGGGAACGGTGGCACGACCCTGGAGTTCCTCTCGCCTTTCCTGTGGAGAGCGCATCCTCTTGAGATGCGACGGGAACGCCGGGAATTCTTTCCCGACCACGCATGGAAAGGATCCCTCCTCTCGAGCTAGGAAGCGGATACGGGGCTCCTCTGGATGTGGGGAAGAACTCTCGTGCTTCCTCTCGAGTGGAATCAGGGTATGTTAGGGAACTTCTTGAGTTGCAGCAAGGGTGTGAAGGACCCTTTGGAAGTTCCAGAAGTTAGGAGTGATTAGCCTCGAGACGCCTCAGTGGAAATGGGCCTCATCTCGCCTGGAGGGGAGAACCTCCTGGATTTCTCGAGTTGCGGCAGGTGCTCTAGACTTACGACGGTGACCTCAGGGACCCGCTCTGGTGGCCTCAGGAAAGGCCAAGTCCCCATGCGAGTTGCTTGGGGGCCTCTGCGGATTCCTCTCCCGTCGGTGCCGGGGCCTAAGATCTTGTGTGGAGTCGGTGCCGGAACCTGAGCATTCCTCTCCAGTGCTGACATGGATCTTGGGGTACTTTTGGAGTCTCCCCAGGGAGTCAGTCCTCGTCTCGAGTGGGGGCATGCACTTACGCTTTTCTCCCGAGGTGTAGCAGCAGGGTCGCACTTCACTTCGCGTGGATCAAGGGATCTGTGGCTTTCCCTCGAGGCTTTCCACGAGGCTTTACCACGAGGCTTTCCCATGAGGCTTTCCCACAGGGCTGTCCCTCGTGCCACCGTGTTGTGAGTCGATCCTCGGCTTGAAAGTCGACGGCAGTGCAGGGAAAACAGGTTTCCCTGGAATGGACTGAGACATCTGGGGGACTCTGGGAATGTGGCACGACCCTGGAGTTCCTCTCGCCTTTCCTGTGGAGAGCGCCTCCTCTTGAGATGGGACGGGAACACCGGGAATTCTTTCCCGACCACGCAGGGAAACGATACCTCCTCCTGAGCTAGGAGGTAGAAACGGGCTCCTCTGGATGTGGGCGGGACTCTCGTGCTTCCTCTCGAGTGGAGACGGGTATGTCGGGGATCTTCTTGAGTTGTAGCAAGGGTGTGAAAAACCCTTTGGAAGTTCCAGAGGTTAGGTGTGATTAGCCTCGAGACGCCTCAGCGGAAATGGGCCTCATCTCGCCGGGAGGGGAGAACCTCCTGGATTTTCTCGAGTTGCGGCATTTGCTCTCGACTTACGACGGGGACCTCAGGGACCCGCTCTGGTGGCCTCAAGAAAGGCCAGTCCCCATGGGAGTTGCTCTGGGGCCTCTCGGGATTCCTCTCCCGTCCGATGCTGGGGCCTAAGACCTTGTGTGGCGTCAGTGCTGGAACCTGAGGTTTCCTCTTCAGTGCTGACATGGATCTTGGGAGTACTTCTGGAGTCTCCCCAGGGGAGTCAGTCCTCGTCTCGAATGGGGGCATGCACGTGCGCTTTCCTTCCGAGCTGTGGCACCAGGCGTTCACGCTTCTCTTCGCGTGGATCAAGGGATCAGTGGCTTTCCCGCGAGGCTTTCCCACGAGGCTTTCCCACGAGGCTTTCCCACAGGGCTGTTCCAAGTGCCACCGTGGTGTGAGTCGATCCTCGGCTTGAAAGTGCGAGGCAGTGCAGGAAAACTAGTTTTCCCTGGAATGGACTGAGACATCTGGGGGACTCTGGGAATGGTGGCACGACCCTGGAGTTCCTCTCGCCTTTCCTGTGGAGAGCGCCTCCTCTTGAGGTGCGACGGGAATCGCCGGGAATGCTTTCCCGACCACGCAGGGAAAGGATCCCTCCTCTCGAGCTCAGAGGTGGAAACGGGGCTCCTCTGGATGTGGGCGGGACTATCGTGCTACCTCTCGAGTGGAGACGGGTATGTCGGGGAACTTCTTGAGTTGCAGCAAGGGTGTGAAGGACCCTTTGGAAGTTCCAGATGTTAGATGTGATTAACCTCGAGACTCCTCTGCGGAAATGGGCCTCATCTCGCCTGGAGGGGAGAACCTCCTGGATTTTCTCGAGTTGCGGCCCGGTGCTCTCAACATACGACGGGGACCTCAGGGACCGCTCTGGCTGGCCTCAGGAAAGGCCAGTCCCCATGCGAGTTGCTCGGGGGCCTTTCTGGATTCCTCTCCCTTCGATGCCGGGGCCTAAGATCTGTGTGGTGCGGTTGCCGGAATCTGAGCATTCCTCTCCAGTGCTGACATGGATCTTGGGTAGTTCTGGAGTCTCCCAGGGGAGTCAGTCCACGTCTCAATGGGGCCATGCAACAGTGGCTTTCCTGCCAGAGCTGTAGCAGCCAGTGTCACCGCTTCCCTTCGCCGTGGATCAAAGGGATCTAGGGTCTTTCCTCGAGGCTTTCCCACGAGGCTTTCCCACGAGGCTTTCCCACAGGGCTGTCCCACGTGCCACCGTGGTGTGAGTCGATCCTCGGCTTGAAATTCGACCTAGTGCAGGGAAAACAGGTTACCCTGGAATGGACTGAGACATCTGGGGACTCTGGGAATGTGGCACGACCTGGAGTTCCTCTTGCCTTTCCTGGGGAGAGCGCCTCCTCTTGAGGTGGCGACCGGGGAACGCGGGGAATTCTTTCCCGACACGCAGGGAAAGGATCCCTCCTCTCGAGCTAGGAGGCGGAAACGGGGCTCCTCTGGATGTGGGCGGGAACTCTCGTGCTTCCTCTCGAGTGGAGACGGGTATGTCGGGAACTTCTTGAGTTGCAGCAAGGGTGTGAAGGACCCTTTGGAAGTTCAGA
>NW_017218268.1:0-12011 GCF_001704415.2 Capra hircus | reverse complement strand
CCTCAGCCAAAATGCGGCCTCCATTTCCCTTGAAGGGCGAGAAAATCCTGGATTTTCTCGAGTTGCGGCAGGTGCTCTCGACTTATGACGGGGACCTCAGGACCGCTCTGCGTTGCCTCAGGAAAGGCCAGTCCCCATGTGAGAAGCTCGGGGGCCTCTCGGGATTCCTCTCCCGTCGATGCTGGGCGCCTAAGACATTGTGTGGAGTCAGTGCCAGAACCTGAGGATTCCTCTCCCAGTGCTGACATGGATCTTTGGGTACTTCTGGAGTCTCCCCAGGGGAGTCAGTCTTCGTCTCAAGTGGGGGCATGCACGTGCGCTTTCCTCCGGAGCTGTAGCAGCAGTGTCGCGCTTCCCTTCGCGTGGATCAAGGGATCTGTGGCTTTCCCTCGAGGCTTTCCAACGAGGCTTTCCCACTGGGCAGTCCCACGTGCCACCGTGGTGTGAGTCGATCCTCGACTTGAAAGTCGACGCAGTGCAGGGAAAATAGGTTTTCCTGGAATCGACAGAGACATCTGGGGGACTATGGGAATGGTGGCATGACCCTGGAGTTCCTCTCGCCTTTCCTGTGGTGAGCGCCTCCTCTTGAGATGCGACGGGAACGCCGGGAATTCTTTCCCGACCACGCAGGGAAATGATCCCTCCTCTGGAGCTAAGAGGCGGAAACGGGGCTCCTCTGGATGTGGGCGGGACTCTCATGCTTCGTCTCGAGTGGAGACGGGTATGTCAGGGAACTTCTTGAGTTGCGGCAAGGTTTAGAAGGACCCTTTGGCAGTTCCAGATGTTAGGTGTGATTTGCCTGGAGACGCCTCAGCGGAAATGGGCCTCATCTCGCCTGGAGGGGAGAACCTCCTGGATTTTCTCGAGTTGCGACAGGTGCTCTCGACTTACGACGGGGACCTCAGGGACCCGCTCTGGTGGCCTCAGGAAAGGCCAGTCCCCATGCGAGTTGCTCGGGGGCCTCTCGGGATTCCTCCCCCGTCGATGCCGGGGCCTAAGACCTTGTGTGGAATCGGTGCCGGAACCTGAGGATTCCTCTCCAGTGCTGACATGGATCTTGGGGTACTTCTGCAGTCTCCCCAGGTGAGTCAGTCCTCGTCTCGAGTGGGGGCATGCACGTGCGCTTTCCTCCCGAGCTGTAGCAGCAGTTTTGCATTTCCCTTCGCGTGGATCAAGGAATCTGTGGCTTTCCCTCGAGGCTTTCCCAGGAGGCTTTCCCACGATGCTTTTCCACGAGGCTTTCCCTCAGGGCTGTCCCACGTGCCACCGTGGTGTGTGTCGATCCTCGGCTTGAAAGTCGAGGCAGTGCAGGGAAAACAGGTTTCCCTGGAATGGACTGAGACCTCTGGGGGACTCTTGGAATGGTGACACGACCCTGAAGTTCCTCTCCCCTTACCTGTGGAGATCGCCTCCTCTTGAGATGTGTCGGAAACGCCGGAAATTCATTCCCGACCACGCAGGGAAAGGATCCCTCCTCTCGAGCTAGAAGCTGGAAACGGGGCTCCTCTGGATGTGGGCGGGACTATCCGGCTTCCTCTCGAGTGGAGACGGGTATGTCGGGGAACTTCTTGAGTTGCAGCAAAGGTGTGAAAGACCCTTTGGAAGTTCCAGAAGTTAGATGAGATTAGCCTCCAGACGCCTCAGTGGAAATGGGCCTCATCTCGCCTGGAGGGGAGAACTTCCTGGATTTTCTCGAGTTGCGACAGGTGCTCTCGACTTACGACGGGGACCTCAGGGACCCATTCTGCTGACCTCAGGAAAGGCCAGTCCCCATGTGAGTTGCTCGGGGGCCTCTCGGGATTCCTTTCCCGACGATGCCGGGGCTTAAGACCTTGTGTGGAGTTGGTGCCGGAACCTGAGGATTCCTCACCAGTGCTGACATGGATCTTGGGGTACTTCTGGAGTCTCCCCAGGGGAGTCAGTTCTCGTCTCGAGTGGGGCCATGCACGTGCGCTTTCCTCTCGAGCTGTAGCAGCAGTGTCACGCTTCCCATCGCGTGGATCAAGGGATCTGTGGCTTTCCTTCCGAGGCTTTCCACCGAGGCTTTCCCACGAGGTTTTCCCACAGGGCTCTCCCACGTGCCACCGTGCTTTGTTTCGATCCTCGGCTTGAAAGTCGATGCAGTGCAGGGGAAACAGGTTTGCCTGGAATGGACTGAGACATCTGGGGGACTCTGGGAATGGGGCACGACCCTGGAGTTCCTCTGGCCTTTCCTGTGGACAGCGCCTCCTCTTGAGATGCGACGGGAACGCCGGGAATTCTTTCCCGACCACGCAGAGAAAGGATCCCTCCTCTTGAGCTAGGAGGCGGAAACGGGGCTCCTCTGGATGTGGGCGGGACCATCGTGCTTCCTCTCGAGTGGAGACGGGTATGTCGGGGAACTTCTTGAGTTGCAGCAAGGGTGTGAAGGACCCTTTGGCAGTTCCAGATGTTAGGTGTGATTTGCCTGGAGACGCCTCAGCGGAAATGGGCCTCATCTCGCCTGGAGGGGAGAACCTCCTGGATTTTCTCGAGTTGCGGCAGGTGCTCTCGACTTACGACGGGGACCTCAGGGACCCGCTCAGGTGGCCTCAGGAAAGGCCAGTCCCCATGCGAGTTGCTCGGGGGCCTCTCGGGATTCCTCTCCCGTCGATGCCGGGCCTTAAGATCTTGTGTGGAGCCGGTGCCGGAACCTGAGGATTCCTCTCCAGTGCTGACATGGATCTGGGGGTACTTCTGAAGTCTCCCCAGTGGAGTCAGTCCTCGTCTCAAGTGGGGGCATGCACGTGCGCTTTCCTTCCGAGCTGTAGCAGCAGTGTCGCACTTCCCTTCGCGTGGATCAAGGGATCTGTGTCTTTCCCTAGAGGCTTTCCCAAGAGGCTTTCCCACGAGGCTTTCCACAGGGCTGTCCCACGTGCCACCGTGGTGGGTGTCGATCCTCGGCTTGAGAGTGGAGGCAGTGCTGGGAAATCAGGTTTCCCTGGAATGGACTGAGACATCTCGGGGACTCTTGGAATGTGGCACGACCCTGGAGTTCCTCTCGCCTTTCCTGTGGAGAGCGCCTCCTCTTGAGATGCGACGGGAACGCCTGGAATTCTTTCCCGACCACGCAGGGAAAGGATCCCTCCTCTCGAGCTAGGAGGCGGAAACAGGGCTCCTCTGGATGTGGGCGGGACTCTCGTGCTTCCTCTCGAGTGGAGTGGCGTATGTCGGGGAACTTCTTGAGTTGCAGCAAGGGTGTGAAGGACCCTTTGGAAGTTCCAGAGTTTAGGTGTGATTAGCCTAGAGACGCCTCAGCGGAAATGGGCCTCATCTCGCCAGGAGGGGAGAACCTCCTGGATTTTCTCGAGTTGCGGCAGGTGCTCTCGACTTACGACGGGGACCTCAGGGACCCGCTCTGGTGGCCTCAGGAAAGGCCAGTCCCCTTGCAAGTTGCTCGGGGGCCTCTCGGGTGCCTCTCGGGTTTCCTCTCCCGTCAATGCTGGGGCCAAAAACCTTGTGTGGAGTCAGTGCCGGAACCTGAGGATTCCTCTCCAGTGCTGACATGGATCTTGGGGTACTTCTGTAGTCTCCCCAGTGGAATCAGTCTTCGTCTCGAGTGGGGGCATGCACGTGGGCTTTCCTCCCGAGCTGTAGCAGCAGTGTCACGCTTCCCTTCGCGTGAACCAAGGGATAAGGGGCTTTCCCTCGAGGCTTTCCCACGAGGCTTTCCCACGAGGCTTTCTGCCGGGGTCCAGCCCCGGTGGATCCAGGGAATTCGAAGGGTGGACGGCGTTGGCGTGGAAAGACTTGTTTGTTTATTAATGTAAGATTAGATTAAGAAACTATAGTGTAATAAGAAGATTAAGTGGACGAAGAGGGCTGAATAGCTTGGTTTACGCGGAAGGCCAATAAAATTCCAGACAAGGAATTTGCACCAGCTACGTTGGGCCACCGGCGCCCGCTTGAATATCTAAGGGTGCCTCGCCTTAAGCTCCCTTTGGTGCGGGTCTTAACAGCCGGGGCAAGTAAGTAGACCTGGCGAGCCTCCGCGCCCCAGATGGAGATTCAGCCTGAAGTTAAAGTAAAGAGCAGAGAGAGGGAAGGGGAGAGAAGAGGAGAGAGAGAGACATGGGGGGAGCCAGAGTCCCAAGAAACCAGGCCGAGAGACTAGTTCGAGAAACTGATCCGATCCTTTATTGTTCAGAAGGCCTTTTATACTTTTGATAAAACATGGAGATCAACGGGTAACACAGAATTATGTAGCGTTCGCAGCCCAGACTCTTTCTATACATCATTTTGTATACAAAAGGTCTCAGGTGATTTACATTATCTTCTGGCCAAGAAGCTTGTTAACACTTTTTAGCTCTCTTCCTTAATGAATGTTGATTTTGTTTCCCCTGAAGTGTTTTTCTTTAATTTGCATCTCCTTAAAGCATTAAAGTTACATCTCTATAGAACAAAGGTGCAGTGGGATATAACAAAGAAGGTACTTAACTCAAAGATCTAATGTTGCTAATACCAGGTCTACTACTTGTTTTTCTATATACCAACTATATCTAAAAATAAAGGATATGAAAATTTGGCAGCAAGCATTGACTCAACAAATGAAACTTTTAATCAGTCCTATTCTAAAGATTTTGACTCTTCGGAAGCCCCTACATTCCTAGGATATTTTAAGCTTCCTGTGCCTCCTGCGGTCAGGAGGCCTCAAACAATCACACTCGCAGAGTCCTGCAGGCAGGCTAGAAAGCCATCGGAGGGGTTTTTAGATTGAAACACTCTTTCAAATGCAGAAGACTGAAACCCTGAATTGACTTTTTCCAGAAAATGTCAGAAGAGTGGAAAAGCAGAGCACAAAAGCCGGCAGATTTTTGTTGGGGTACATGCTTAGGAATTTCCAGAGGGGTCCCTGAAGTCTGAGCACGCCTTGCGTATGTCAGCTTCCTTCCTCATGACCTTGTCACGGGCGGGATTCCTCACACTGGCTCCCGGCATCTCACCCTTTTTAATTTTAAATAATTGATTATTTATGTTTAAAATCAGGTGCAGTTCGGTCTCGAGATTCCGAATGCTCTGCCGAAGAATCTAGACAATATAGGGAAGTATGATTATGAGGAGCAAGATTATAGACAGTAGACAGAACAGTCTTCAGAAATGAAGTTAGAGAAAGTGTGGGAAAAGTCATTGGCTTCTCCTGCGGTGGTAAAATCTAATCGGGAGTGTTCCAAGGTCTGAATCTGATTATGAAGTTTCCCTAAGTCTAAACTAATATCTGAGCTGTTCCAAAATACCTAAACCTTGATTTTTTAACATATTGGGCATTTACACTTGTTGAGTCAATGATTGCTGTTGTAGTAACAATAACAGTTGTTGTAACACAGCAAGAACATAATTATCATATCAATAAGTTGTTACAGTTATAGGACATCTTTAAAACCACAGAAGAGCAGACATTACTTTGAGGAGTTAAACAAGATGAAAACATCCATGGTTCACAAGTCGCTACATTAGGTACATTAAGTTTTCTGGAATCATTGGTGAAAAGAAGAACATAAGGAGAGGATAGACAAGCCAAAATAGAGTAAATAGAGTCATTTTCTGGTTGGAGTTTGTGCTGCAGCAGCTGTTAGTCCTGCCGGGATCTTGATGTTTCTTTTGCCTCTTTTGCCGGTAGGAGCAGCGGCCTTCACCCCGCCCTCTGACACTGGCGCTGTTATGGGGCTGCGAGTGCGGTGCACTGGGTTCCGTCAGTCAGGCTGGCCCCGCCCGCAGCTTTTGGTGCGCGGCTGTTTCCCGCGGTGGTGGTGGCAGAGAAGTTCCCTTTTTCTTTTGTGGCGAATCAGTCTGTCCGGGATCCAAGTTGACGAATCTGCACCCTGTGGAAAAAAATATAAACACTTCCTCGACCCGCAGTAAATTTTGGGTCGGGATCTTTTTGTTATCTGGAGGAGATCTTTTTGCTTTACTAATGGCTTTTTATTTTACTGTTTCAAACGAATCAGCATTTAACTTATTACAAAGAGAACATGTTGTAAAATCTGATGGGGGAAAACTATACTTAATTTCTCTCTTTTTAATTTTTGAATTAACAAAGCACGTGAGGGTAAATGATGCAAGATCTGATCACAAGAATTTCCTATAGCAATCTGCCAATCATCAAACATTTGAAAAGCATCAAGTTGTTCTCTGTTATATGGAAGTGCAATTTTTGATGGTTCTTTATTAAACAATTTAATAAATCAGTATATTTGAATTAATCTTTTTAATTAATATGTCAGTAATTTTTCCTTAGGCAGAGGCCACTGTTCCACCCTCACCGGATCTTGAAATTTTCATGTAATGGGGTAGGCAGCAAAAACAATGGCCTTCATTATAAATTTGGATATCCCAATCCAGTATATAGCTTGCAAGGAGTTGGGCAAATTAGCTCAATTATTCTTGTCTGTTGTTTACCCAATCCTTTTGATGGATCATAGCCGATCTGCAGCATCTGAGAGGTCACTTTATCATCAGGGCTAAAAAGTAACACTCCCATTTGAGATAGCATGTCCCTCCCCCACAGGGTAAGGGGGAGTGAAGGGACTACATACGGTTGGAAAGTTCCACGGGTGTCCTCAAATTGCCAATCTAAAATTTTTGCACTTTTGGCTACTGTGGGGGCTCTTCCTATCCCCACCAAGTTATTTTCAGTAGTATGTGTGGGCCAGGAGGTGGGCCAGGAGCTAGGCCAGTCTTTTCCTGAAATGCAAGAAACGTCTGCTCCTGTGTCTAATAACCCCACAATAGACTTGCCATTAATCAGAATAGTTTTCATAGGCCGTTTCTGAGTAATTTTTGTTATCCAAAAAACCATATCACTAGACCCAAATATAAGAAGCAAGAAAAGAGGTGTTACACAATATCTTTATAAGCTTTTCTAATGATCTTTTTATAACCCAAATCTGGTCTATAGCCTTTTAGATGACAAGTAACCATTTAATCTTAGCTTGAAAACTTCCAGCAACGGGGAGCTCACTATTCACCAAGGTTTTAAACTCTCTCTCACCTCTTACTCTATAGCATTTTTATCCTGCATACCACTTTTTCTAACTCCTTTTCAGTAGTATATGTTGGCCAGGAGCTGCGCTAGTCTCTCAGCAATGTAAGAAACGTCTTGTCTATTGTCTAACAGCCATGACATTTTATATCTTTGAATTAAAAAATCTTTTAAAGGCCTAGAAGCTGCAATTTTTTGCACCCAAAAAGCTAGATCTAGATCCTCTGGGGCTTTTTTTGTCTGGTTTTTCTGTTTGGTAATAAGGTAAAAGCAAAAGCTGTGCTATTATTTTTTTTTTAATTTTTATTAATTGCACAGTTTTAGCAGGTGGCGAGATCAAAACTTCAGTTTTTTCAGTATAATCAGAATTTACTACACAAGACACTACCGAAATTTCTTGAAAAGAAAGCAAGCTATGCCCCAGTACAAGTCTTACAATGTCCTCAGGCAGGGGACTAGCCACTCTCATTGGAATCTGAGTCACTGGCACATCAGGGGTTAATATTATTGAAGTGGTGGAACTGAGGTCTAGGCCTGAGCTACCTGGGGTTGTTTGGTACGGGTTGTTGTGTCTGTTTAGCAGGACATTTTGGCAAAACATGTTCTATTTGGCCTCAAGAGAAACATTTTGCATTTGTAAAGTCCTTTTTATTACGAATATTTTTTTTTCTGTTTTTCTTCCTTTTTCTTTTTTTTTTGTTGGGTGAGGCCCCTCCTGAGGGGATTTTATGCAAGGAGCAAGCTCTGTTTTAAAAGCTCTTTTGCTCAAAAATATTGTCACTATCGTTTTCAAACTTAAGCAATGTTCTGGGAGGCTTTGGATATAAAGTGGGGAGTTCTTAAGCCCTGGGGAGGCGCAAGCAGAGGTTGCAGTGGTCGCCTTAAATAAGATAACTTTTTTAAAGGTTTGGTTTGTGTAGAGGGGGAGGGGGCTCTCCAGGGCGCTCGGCCGCTGCGTCCTGTAAGCACCCTCCTTCCTCGGGAGGAAGAGGAGTCTCTCTCCTTTTGTTTGCCAATGGCAGAAAATACGATCTGCATAGAAGGTGGAGACCCACTACCATTTACCGGCTATAGCCTCTCCCATAGGCTATCTAACAGCCTCATGACAGGGGTCCAGAACATTTGTAATCATATTTTACAGAGCAAAAGCATTTACAGGCCCATGCAAAGTATAGTAAGTTTTTAGCTGTTTTCCTACTCTCTCCCAGGTGTCTAAGTTAACAGTGCCTTCTTCTGGAAACCAGGGACACTGTTCTTGTACAAAGGAAAAAAATGAATGAATATTGGAATTTTTAACTTTAATTCCTCGTTTAGTTAGTAACTGCAAGATTACTCCTATAAAAAGCTGTCTTTCTTTTGATTCACTGTTACCCATGTCAGAAAATTAAGTCTTATAGAAAAGTCTACCTCAACAAAAGGTTTTACCTCTGGCGAGGGGGGTTTTGTTTTTAACCCTAGGATAGCAGGTTTCTTTTCAACCTCTAGAGCACCAGGTTTCTCTTAAACCCTTGAACACTTCCCACTCTTCCTCACCCTGTCTATCCTACAGGGGGGTCCGCGGCACCCTGAGTGGGGTCCTAGCCGTCCCGAACACTCAACACTGGGGGAGTACCCGAAAGTACTCCGGGGGGAGTGATTAAGTCACTCCGGGGGGAGCAACAGAGAGTGCTCCGGGGGGAGCAACGGAGAGGGCTCCGGGGGGAGCAGCAGAGAGTGCTCCGGGGGGAGCTTTTGCTCCGAGGAACCTACCTTCGAATAGCCTGTTCCGGGCGCCACTTGCCGGGGTCCTGGCCCGGTGGATCCAGGGAATTCGAAGGGTGGACGGCGTTGGCGTGGAAAGACTTGTTTGTTTATTAATGTAAGATTAGATTAAGAAACTATAGTGTAATAAGAAGATTAAGTGGAGGAAGAGGGCTGAATAGCTTGGTTTACGCGGAAGGCCAATAAAATTCCAGACAAGGAATCTGCACCATCTACGTTGGGCCACCGGCGCCCGCTTGAATATCTAAGGGTGCCTCGCCTTAAGCTCCCTTTGGTGCGGGTCTTAACAGCCGGGGCAAGTAAGTAGACCTGGCGAGCCTCTGCGCCCCAGATGGAGATTCAGCCTGAAGTTAAAGTAAAGAGCAGACAGAGGGAAGGGAGAGAAGAGGAGAGAGAGAGACATGGGGGAGCCAGAGTCCCAAGAAACCAGGCCGAGAGACTAGTTCGAGAAACTGGTCCGATCCTTTATTGTTCAGAAGGCCTTTTATACTTTTGATAAAACATGGAGATCAACGGGGTAACACAGAATTATGTAGCGTTCGCCAGCCCAGACTCTTTCTATACATCATTTTGTATACAAAAGCTCTCAGGTGATTTACATTATCTTCTGGCCAAGAAGCTTGTTAACACTTTTTAGCTCTCTTCCTTAATGAATGTTGATTTTGTTTCCCCCGAAGTGTTTTTCTTTAATTTGCATCTCCTTAAAGCATTAAAGTTACATCTCTATAGAACAAAGGTGCAGTGGGATATAACAAAGAAGGTACTTAACTCAAAGATCTAATGTTGCTAATACCAGGTCTACTACTTGTTTTTCTATATACCAACTATATCTAAAAATAAAGGATATGAAAATTTGGCAGCAAGCATTGACTCAACAAATGAAACTTTTAATCAGTCCTATTCTAAAGATTTTGACTCTTCGGAAGCCCCTACATTCCTAGGATGTTTTAAGCTTCCTGTGCCTCCTGCAGTCAGGAGGCCTCAAACAATCACACTCGCAGAGTCCTGCAGGCAGGCTAGAAAGCCATCGGAGGGGTTTTTAGATTGAAACACTCTTTCAAATGCAGAAGACTGAAACCCTGAATTGACTTTTTCCAGAAAATGTCAGAAGAGTGGAAAAGCAGAGCACAAAAGCCGGCAGATTTTTGTTGGGGTACATGCTTAGGAATTTCCAGAGGGGTCCCAGAAGTCTCAGCACGCCTTGCTGAATGTCAGCTTCCTTCCTCATGACCTTGTCACGGGCGGGATTCCTCACACTGGCTCCCGGCAGCTTTCCCACAGGGCTGTCCCACGTGCCACCGTGGTGTGAGTCGATACTCGGCTTGAAAGTCGAGGCAGTGCAGGGAAAACAGGTTTCCCTGGTATGGACTGAGACATCTGGGGGACTCTGGGAATGTGGCACGACCCTGGAGTTCCTCTCGCCTTTCCTGTGGAGATCACCTCCACTTGAGATGCGACGGGAAAGCCCGGGAATTCTTTCCCGACCACGCAGGGAAAGGATCCCTCCTCTGGAGCTAGGAGGCGGAAACGGGGCTCCTCTGGATGTGGGCGGGACTCCCGTGCTTCCTCTCGAGTGGAGTCAGGTATATCGGGCAACTTCTTGAGTTGCCAGCAAGGGTGTGAAGGACCCTTTGGAAGTTCCAGAGGTTAGGTGTGATTAGCCTCGAGACGCCTCAGTGGAAATGGGCCTCATCTCGCCTGGAGGGCAGAACCTCCTGGATTTTCTCAAGTTGCGGCAGGTGCCTCTCGACTTACGATGGGAACTTCAGGGACCCGCTGTGGTGGCGTCAGGAAAGGCCCAGTCCCCATGCGAGTTGCTCAGGGGCCTCTCGGGATACCTCTTCCGGCGATGCTGGGGCCTAGGACCTTGTGTGGAGTCAGTGCCGGAACCTGAGGATTCCTCTCCAGTGCTGACATGGATCTTGGGGTACTTCTGGAGTCTCCCCAGGGGAGTCAGTCCTCGTCTCAAGTGGGGAATGCACGTGCACTTTCCTTCCGAGCTGTAGCAGCAGTGTCGCACTTCCCTTCGCATGGATCAAGGGATCTGTGGCTTTCCCTCGAGGCTTTCCCACGAGGCTTTTCCCACAGGGCTGTCGCACGTGCCACCGTTGTGTGAGTCGATCCTCGGCTTGAAAGTCGAGGCAGTGCAGGGAAAAGAGGTTTCCCTGGAATGGACTGAGACATCTGGCGGACTCTGGGAATGTGGCACGACCCTGGAGTTCCTCTCGCCTTTCCTGTGAAGAGCGCTCCACTTGAGATGCGACGGGAACGCCGGGAATTCTTTCCCCGACCACGCAGGGAAAGGATCCCTCTTCTCGAGCTAGGAGGCGGAAACGGGGCTCCTCTGGATATGGGCGTGACTCTCGTGCTTCCTCTCGAGTGGATTCGGGTATGTCGGGGAACTTCTTGAGTTGCAGCAAGGGTGTGAAGGACCCTTTGGAAGTTCCAGATGTTAGATGTGATTAGCCTCGAGACGCCCTCAGGGGAAATGGGCCCTCATCTCGCCTGGAGGGCAGAACCTCCTGGGTTTTCTCGAGTTGCGGCAGGTGCTCTCGACTTACGACGGAGACCTCAGGGACCCGCTCTGGTGGCCTCAGGAAAGGCCAGTCCGCATGCGAGTTGCTCGGGGGCCTCTCGGGATTCCTCTCCCGTCGATGCGCGGGCCTAAGACTGCCGGGAGCCAGTGTGAGGTAGCCCGCCCGTGACAAGGTTATGAGGAAGGAAGCTGACATACGCAAGGCGTGCTCAGACTTCAGGGATCCCTCTTGAAATTTTTAAGCACGTACCGCCAACAAAAATCTGCCGGTTTTTTGTGCTCTGCTTTTTCACTCTTCTGACCTTTTCTGGAAAAAGTCAATTCAGGCCGTTAGTCTTCTGCATTTGAAAGAGTGTTTCAATCCAAAAACCCTCTGATTTCTTTCTAGCCTGCCTGTAGGACTCGTACAGCTGCGCTTGTGATTGTTTGAGGCCTCCTGACCGCAGGAGGCACAGGAAGCTTAAAACATCCTAGGAATGCAGGAGCTTCCGAGGAGTCAAAATCTTTAGAATAGACTGATTAAAAGTTTCATTTTTTTGGGTCCAATGCTTGCTGCCCAAATTTTCATATCCTTTATTTTTAGATATAGTTGGTATATAGAAAAACAAGTAGTAGACCTGGTATTAGCAACATTAGATCTTTGAGTTAAGTACCTTCTTTGTTATACCTCACTGCACCTTTGGTTCTATAGAGGATGTAACTTTAATGCTTTAAGGA
>NW_017218267.1:0-12011 GCF_001704415.2 Capra hircus | reverse complement strand
GGTCGTGCCACCATTCCCAGAGTCCCCAGATGTCTCAGTCCATTCCAGGGAAAACTGTTTTCCCTGCACTGCCTCGACTTTCAAGCCGAGGATCGACTCACACCACGGTGGCATGAAGGACAGCCCTGTGGGAAAGCCTGGGAAAAAGCCTCGTGGAAAGCCTCGAGGGAAAGCCACAGATCCCTTGATCCACGTGAAGGCGAAGTGTGACACTGCTGCTACAGCTCGCGAGGAAAGCCACGTGCATGCCCCCACTCGAGACGAGGACTGACTCCCTGGGAGACTCCAGAAGTACCCCAAGATCCATGTCAGCACTGGAGAGGAATCCTCAGGTTCCGGCACCGAATCCACACTAGATTTAGGCCCCCAGTATCGACGGAAGAGGAATCCCGAGAGGCCCCGAGCAACTTGCATGGGGACTGGTCTTTCCTGAGGCCACCAGAGCGGGTCCCTGAGGTCCCCATCGTAAGTCGAGAGCACCTGCAACTCGAAAAATCCAGGAGGTTCTACCCTCCAGGCGAGATGAGCCCATTTCCGCTGAGGCGTCTCGAGGCTAATCACATCCAACACTGGAACTTCCAAAGGGTCCTTCACACCCTTGCTGCAAATCAAGAAGTTCCCCGACATACCCGTTTCCACTCGAGAGGAAGCACGAGAGTCCCGCCCACATCCAGAGGAACCCCGTTTCCCCCTCCTAGCTCGAGAGGAGAGTTCCTTTCCCTGCGTGTCGGGAAAGAATTCGGCGTTTCGTCGCAATCTCAAGAGGAGGTGCTCTCCACAGGAAAGGCCAGAGGAACTCCAGGGTCGTGCCACCATTCCAGAGTCCCCAGATGTCTCAGTCCATTCCAGGGAAACCTGTTTTCCCTGCACTGCCTCGACTTTCAAGCCGAGGATCGACTCACACCACGGTGGCACGTGGGACATCCCTGTGGGAAAGCCTAGTGGAAAGCCTCGAGGGAAAGCCACAGATCCCTTGATCCATGCGAAGGGAAGCGTGACACTGCTGCTACAGCTCGGAGGAAAGCGCACGTGCATGCCCCCACTCGAGACGAGGACTGACTCCCCTGTGGAGACTCCAGAAGTACCCAAGATCCATGTCAGCACTGGGAGGAATCCTCAGGTTTCGGCACCGACTCCACACAAGGTCTTAGGCCCCGGCATCGACGGGAGAGGAATCCCGAGAGGCCCCGAGCAACTCCCATGGGGACTGGCCTTTCCTGAGGCCACCAGAGCGGGTCCCTGAGGTCCCCCATTAATCGAGAGCACCTGCCGCAACTCGAGAAATCCAGGAGGTTCTCCCCTCCAGGCGAGATGAGGCCCATTTCCGCTGAGGCGTCCAGAGGCTAATCACATCTAACATCTGGAACTTCCAAAGGGTCCTTTCACACCCTTGCTGCAAATCAAGATGTTCCCCGACATACCCGTCTCCACTCGAGAGGAAGCACGAGAATCCGCCCGCATCCAAAGGAGCCCCGTTTCCGCCTCCTAGCTCGAGAGGAGGATCCTTTCCTGCGTGTTCGGGAAAGAATTCCCGGCGTTCCCCGTCGCATCTCAAGAGGAGGCGCTCTCCACAGGAAAGGCGAGAGGAACTCCAGGTCTTGCCACCATTCCCAGAGTCCCCCAGATGTCTCAGTCCATTCCAGGGAAACCTGCTTTCCCTGCACTGCCTCGACTTTCATCGAGGATCGACTCACACCACGGTGGCACGTGGGTCAGCCCTGTGGGAAAGCCTCGTCGGAAAGCCTCAAGGGAAAGCCTCGAGGGAAAGCCACAGATCCCTTGATCCACGCGAAGGGAAGCGTGACACTGCTGCTACAGCTCCGGAGAAAGCGCACGTGCATGCCCCACTCGAGACGAGGACTGACTCCCCTGGGAGACTCCAGAAGTACCCCAAGATCCATGTCAGCACTGGAGAGGAATCCTCAGGTTCCCCGACTCCACACAAGGTCTTAGGCCGGCATCAACGGGAGCGGAATCCTAGAGGCCCCGAGCAACTCGCATGGGGACTGGCCTTTCCTGAGGCCACCAGAGCAGGTCCCTGAGGTCCCCGTGGAAAGTCGAGAGCACCTGCCGCAACTCGAGAAAATCCAGGAGGTTCTCCCCTCCAGCGAGATGAGGCCCATTTCCGCTGAGGCGTCTCGAGGCTAATCACACCTAACCTGGAACTTCCAAAGGGTCCTTTACACCCTTGCTGCAACTCAAGAAGTTCCCCGACATACCCGTCTCCACTCGAGAGGAAGCATGAGAGTCCGCCCACATCCAAAGGAGCCCCGTTTCCGCCTCCTAGCTCGAGAGGAGGATCCTTTCCCTGCGTGGTCGGGAAGAATTCCCGGCGTTCCCGTCGCATCTCAAGAGGAGGCGCTCTCCACAAAGGCGAGAGGAACTCCAGGGTCGTACCATCATTCCCAGAGCCAGATGTCTCAGTCCATTCCAGGGAAACCTGTTTTCCCTGCACTGCCTCGACTTTCAAGCCGAGGATCAACTCACACCACGGTGGCACGTGGGACAGCCCCCCTCGTGGGAAAGCCTCCTCGTGGGAAAGCCTCTAAAAGCCACAGATCCCTTGATCCACGCGAAGGGAAGAGCGCCACTGCTGCTACAGCTCGGGAGGAAAGCGCACGTGCGTGCCCCCACTCGAGACGAGGACTGACTCCCCTGGAGAGACTCCAGAAGGTCCTTCACACCCTGCTGCAACTCAAGAAGTTCCCCGACATACCAGTCTCCACTCGAGAGGAAGCACGAGAGTTCCCCCCACATCCTGAGGAGCCCCGTTTCCGCCTCCTAGCTCGAGAGGAGGGATCCTTTCCCTGCGAGGTCGGGATAGAATTCCCTGCGTTCCCGTCGCATCTCAAGAGGAGGCGCTCTCCACAGGAAAGAGAGAGAATTTCCAGGGTCATGCCACCATTCCCAGAGTCCCCCAGATATCTCAGTCCATTCCAGGGAAACCTGTTTTCCCTGCACTGCCTCGACTTTCAAGAGGAGGATTGACTCACACCACGGTGGCACGTGGGACAGCCCTGTGGGAAAGCCTCGTGGGAAAGCCTCGTGGGAAAGCCTCAAGGGAAAGCCTCGAGGGAAAGCCACAGATCCCTTGATCCACGCCAGGGGAAGCGCGAAACTGCTGCTACAGCTCGGGAGGAAAGCGCACGTGCATGCCCCCCACTCGAGACAAGGACTGGATCCCCTGGGGAGACTGCAGAAGTACCCCAAGATCCATGTCAGCACTGGAGAGGAATCCTCAGGTTTCGGTACCCGACTCCACACAAGGTCTTAGGCCCTGGCATCGAAGGGAGAGGAATCCCAAGAGGCCCCCGAGCAACTCGCATGGGACTGGCCTTTCCTGAGGCCACCAGAGCGGGTCCCGGATGTCCCCAAGGTAAGTCGAGAGCACCTGCTGCAGCTCGAGAAAATCCAGGAGGTTCTCCTCTCCAGGAGAGACGAGGCCCATTTCCGCTCCGCCGTCTCGAGGCTAATCACACCTAACCTCTGGAAATTCCAAAGGGTCCTTTACCCCCTTGCTGCAACTCAAGCATTTCCCCGACATACCCGTCTCCACTCGAGAGGAAGCACGAGAGTCCCGCCCACATCCAGAGGAGCCCCGATTCCGCCTCCTAGCTCGAGAGGAAGGGACCATTCCCTGCGTGGTCTTGAAAGAATTCCCGGCATTCCAGTCGCATCTCAGGAGGATGCTCTCTCCACATGAAAGGCGAGAGGAACTCCAGGTTCATGTCACCATTCCCAGAGACCCCCAGATATCTCAGTCCATTCCAGGGAAACATGTTTCTCCCTGAACTGCCTCGAATTTCAAGCCGAGGATCGACTCACACCACGGTGGCACGTGGGACAGACCCTTGGGAAAGCCTCGTGGGAAAGCCTAGTGGGAAGCCTCGAGGGAAAGCCACAGGTCCCTTGATCCATGCGAAGGGAAGCGTGACACTGCTGCTACAGCTCGGGAGGAAAGCCCACGTGCATGCCTCCACTCGAGACGAGGACTGACTCCCCTGGGGAGACTCCAGAAGTACCCAAAGATCCATGTCAGCACTGGAGAGGAATCCTCAGGTTCCGGCACCGACTCCACACATGGTCTTAGGCCTCGGCATCGTCGGAGAGGAATCCCGATAAGACCCCGGAGCAACTCGCATGGGGACTGGCCTTTCCTGAGGCCACCAGAGCGGGTCCATGATGTCCCCCTTCAGAAGTCGAGAGCACCTGCGGCAACTCGAAAAAACCCAGGAGGTGCTCCCCTCCAGGCGAGATGAGGTTCATTTCCTATAAGGCGTCTCAAGGCTAATCACACCTAACCTCTGGAACTTCCAAAGGGTCCTTCACACCCTTGCTACAACTCAAGAAGTTCCCCGACAAACCCGTCTCCACTCGAGAGGAAGCACGAGAGTCCCGCCCACATCCAGAGGAGCCCCGTTTCCTCCTCCTAGCTCCGAGAGGAGGGATCCTTTCCCTGCGTGGTCGGGAAAGAATTCCCAGCGTTCCCGGTCGCATCTCAAGAGGAGGCGCTCTCCACAGGAAAGCGAGAAGAACTCCAGTGTCGTATCACCATTCCCAGAGTCCCCCAGATGTCTCAGTCCATTCCAGGGAAACCTGTTTTCCCTGCACTGCCTCGACGTTCAAGCCGAGGATCGACTCACCCACGGTGGCACGTGGGACAGCTCTGTGGGAAAGCCTCGTGGGAAAGCCCTCGTGGGAAAGCCTCGTGGGGAAAGCCACAGATCCCTTGATCCACACTAAGGGACCGTGACACTGCTGCTACAGCTCGGGAGGAAAGTGCACGTGCATGCCCCCCTCGAGACGAGGACTGACTCCCCTCGGTAGACTCCAGAAGTACCCCAAGGTCCATGTCAGCACTGGAGAGGAAATCCTCAGGTTCTGAACCGACTCCACACAAGATCTTAGGCCCCGGGATCGACAGAAGAGGAATCTCGAGTGTCCCCCGAGCAACTCGCATGGGGAATTGCCTTTCCTGAGGCCACCAAAGCGGGTCTCTGAGGACACTGTGGTAAGTGGAGAGCACCAACCCCAACTCGAGAGCAACCAGGAGGTTCTCCCCGCCAGGCGTGATGAGGCCCATTTCCTCTGAGGAGTCTTGAGGCTAATCACACCTAACCTCTGGAACTTCCAAAGGGTCCTTCACACCCTTGCTGGCAACTCAAAAAGTTCCCCGACATACCCGTCTCCACTCGAGAGGAAGCGAGAGAGTCCCGCCCAAATCCAGAGGAGCCCCGATTCCGCCTCATACCTCGAGAGGAGGGATCCTTTCCCTGTGTGGTCGGGAAAGAATTCCTGGCCTTGCTGTCACATCTCAAGGGGAGGCGCTCTCCACAGGAAAGGCGAGAGGAACTCCAGGGTCGTGCCACCATTCCCAGAGTCCCCCAGATGTCTCAGTCCATTCCAGGGAAACTGTTTTCCCTGCACTGCCTCGATTTCATGCCGAGGATGGACTCACACCACGGTGGCACGTGGGACAGCCCTGTGGGAAAGACTCCTGGGAAAGCCTCATGGAATAGCCTCAAGGGAAAGACCACTGATCCCTTGATCCACTCGACGGGAAGCGTGACACTGCTGCTACAGCTCGGGAGGGAATCGAACTGCATGCCGCCACTCGAGACGAGGACTGACTCCCCTGGGGAGACTCCAGAAGTACCCCAAGATCCATGTCAGCTTGGAGAGGAATGCTCAGGTACCGGCACCAAACTCGTCACGAGGTCTTAGGCCCCGGGATCGACGGGAGAGGAATCCCGAGAGGCCCCCGAGCAACTCGCATGGGGACTGGGCCTTTCCTGAGGCCACCAGAGCGGGACCCTGTGGTCCCCGTCGAAAGTCGAGAGCACTTTCCGCAACTCGAGAAAATCCAGGAGGTTCTCCCCTCCAGGTGAGATGAAGCCCATTTCCGCTGAGGCGTCTCGAGGCTAATCACGTCTATCTTCTGGAACTTCCAAAGGGTCCTTCACACCCTTGCGGCAACTCAATAAGTTCCCCGACATACCCGTCTCCACTCGAGAGGAAGCACGAGAATCCTGCCCACATCCAGAGGAGCCCCGATTCCTGCCTCAAAGCTCGAGAGAAGGGATCTTTTCCCTGCGTGTGCGGGAAAGAATTCCCGGCATTCCCGTCTCATCTGAAGTGGAGGCACTCTCCACAGGAAAGGCGAGAGGAACTCCAGGGTCGTGGCCACCATTCCCAGATTCCCCGGGATGTCTCAGTCCATTCCAGGGAAAACTGTTTTCCTTGCACTGCCTCGACTTTCAAGCCGAGGATCGACTCACACCACGGTAGCACGTGGGAGAGTCCTGTGGGAAAGCCTCCTGGGAATGCTTCGTGGGAAAGCCTAGAGGGAAAGCCACTGATCCCTCGATCCACTCGAAGGGAAGCGTGACATTGCTGCTACAGCTAGGGAGGGAAGCGCACGTTATGCCCCACTCGAGACAAGAACTGACTCCCCTGGGGAGACTCCAAAGTACCCCAAGATCCATGTCAGCAATGGAGAGGAAACCTCAGGTTCCAGAACCAACTCCACACAAGGTCTTAGGCCCCGGGATCAACGGGAGAGAATCCCGAGAGGCCCGCGAGCAACTCCCATGGGGACTGGCCATTCCTGAGGCCACCAGAGCGGGACCCTGAGGTCCCTATCGAAAGGCGAGAGCACCTGCCGCAACTCGAGAAAATACAGGAGGTTCTCCCCTCCAGGCGAGATTAGGCCCATTTCCGCTGAGGCGTCTCGAGGCTAATCACACCTAACCTCTGGAACTTCCAAAGGGTCCTTCACACCCTTGCTTCAACTCAAGAAGTTCCCCGACATACCCGTCTCCACTCGAGAGGAATCACGAGAGTCCCGCCCAAATCCAGAGGAGCCACGTTTCCACCTAATGGATCGAGAGGAGGGATCCTTTCCCTGCGTGTTCGGGAAAGAATTCCCCGCGTTCCCGTCGCATCTCAAGAGGAGGTGCTCTCCACAGGAAAGGCGAGAGGAACTCCAGGGTCGTGCCACCATTCCCAGAGTTCCCCAAATGACTCAGTCCATTCCAGGGAAACCTGTTTTCCCTGAACTTCCTCGACTTTCAAGCCAAGGATCGACTCACACCACGGTGTCACGTGGGACAGCCCTGTGGAAGCCTCGTGGGAAAGCCTCGTGGGAAAGCCTCGAGGGAAAGCCACAGTTCCCTTGATCCACGCGAAGGGAAGTGCGACACTGCTGCTACAGCTCGGGAGGAAAGCGCACGTGCATGCCCCCACTCGAGACGAGGACTGACTCCCCTGAGGAGACTCCAGAAGTACCCCAAGATCCATGTCAGCACTGGAGAGGAATGCTCAGGTTCCGGCACCGACTCTACACAAGATCTTAGGCCCCGGCATCCACGGGAGAGGAATCCTGAGAGGCCCCCGAGCAACTCGCATGGGGACTGGCCTTTCCTGAGGCCACCAGAGCGGGTCCCTGAGGTCCCCGTCATAAGTCGAGAGCACCTGCCAGCAACTCGAGAAAATCCAGGAGGTTCTCCCCTCCAGGCGAGATGAGGCCCATTTCCGCTGAGGCGTCTCGAGGCTAATCACACTTAACCTCTGGAACTTCCAAAGGGTCCTTTACACCCTTGCTGCAAATCCAGAATTTCCCCGACATACCCGTCTCCACTTGAGAGGAAGCACGAGAGTCCCGCCCACATACAGAGGAGCACCGTTTCCGCCTCCTAGCTCGAGAGGAGGGATCCTTTCCCTCCGTGGTCGGGAAAGAATTCCCGGCGTTCCCGTCGCATCTCAAGAGGAGGCTCTCTCCACAGGAAAGTCGAGAGGAAAGTCCAGGGTCGTGCCACCATTCCCAGATTCGCCAGATGTCTCAGTCCATTCCAGGGGAAACCTGTTTTCCTTGCACTGGGTTGACTTTCAAGCCATCGATCGACTCACACCACGGTGGCACGTGGATAGCCCTGTGGGAAAGCCTCGTGGGAAAGCCACAGATCCCTTGATCCAGGCGAAGGGAAGCATGACACTGCTGCCACAGCTCCGGAGGTAAGCGCACGTTCATGCGCCCACTCAAACGAGGACTGACTCCCCTGGGGAGACTCCAGAAGTACCCCAAGATCCATGTCAGCACTGCAGAGGAATCCTCAGGTTCCGGCACCGACTCCACACAAGGTCTTAGGCCCCGGCATCGATGGTAGAGGAATCCCGAGAGGCCCCCTAGCAACTCGCATGTGGACTGGCCTTTCCTGAGGCCACCAGAGCGGGTCCCTGAGGTCCCCGTCGTAAGTCGAGAGCACCTGCCGCAACTCGAGAAAATCCAGGAGGTTCTCCCCTCCAGGCGAGATGAAGCCCATTTCCGCTGAAGCGTCTGGAGGCTAATCACACCTAACCTCTGGAACTTCCAAAGGGTCCTTCACACCCTTGCTGCAACTCAAGAAGTTCCCCGACATACCCGTCTCCTCTCGATAGGAAGCACGAGGGTCCCGCCCACATCCAGAGGAGCCCCTTTCCTCCTCGTAGCTCGAGATGTGGGATCCTTTCCCTGCTTCGTCGGGAAAGAATTCCCGGCGTTCCCGTCGCATCTCAAGTGGAGGCGCTCTCCACAGGAAATGCGAGAGGAAACTCCAGAGTCGTGCCACCATTCCAAGAGTCCCCTAGATGTCTCAGTCCATTCCAGAGGAACCTGTTTTCCCTGCACTACCTCGACTTTCACGCCGAGGTTCGACTCACACCTCGGCGGCATGTGGACAGCCCTCTGGATAGCCTCGTGGTAAAAGCCTGGAGGAAAAGCCACAGATCACTTGATCCACGCGACCGGAAGTGTGACACTGCTGCTACAGCTCGGAGGAAAGCGCACGTGCATGCCCCCATTCGAGACGAAGACTGACTTCCCTGGGGGGGCTCCCAGAAGTACCCCAAGATCCATGTCAGCACTGTAGAGGAATCCTCAGGTTCCTGCCCCAACTCCTCACAAGGTCTTTTTTTTTTCTTTCCTTTTTACTCTTTTCTTTGGCATTTATTTAAACACAGTTCTCAAAACTTTTGAGTGAAATGGGCCTCCTTTGGTAAGCAAAGAACCTGAAAGTAGTATTTAAAAAACGAACAGGCAAAGTCTTCAGATCATCCACAACACAGGTGTAGTGTTCCCTTCTTTTTTCTCAAAACTCTGAAGCACCCAGTTTTTCCATATAGTCTTAAAAGCTAGAAGAACAAGAGTACATTTGTGGTGGAATATTATTTCACTTGCTGATTACTAATTGAAATACCATTATCCCTTCTAACAGCTTTAAGAAATAGCCTTTTTAAGGCATACATTGTGCAACTCATCTTATTCCCTGCTATGTATAATACAGATTACATAAAGGCTGTCAAAGTCACATTTATATAAGAATTAAGCATTTGCTGTATTGAAAGATCTTTAGTTTTTAACACTAGCAGTATAGAGTTACAGAGCGTAATTTTTATCACTTAACTGCAGGTATATTAAGTATGGTATGTTTCATGGACTCGAGGAAAACGGGCATTTTTTCTTTAATTTACTACTGACAATCTAATCAGAACAGTTCTCCTAAGCATTGATATGTTAGAAAGAAAAGTAAAAACCAAACGTTATTGTTGCTTTTTGCCATTTGGTAGCATTTTACACACAGGCTTCAATCTTCAGAATACCCTGTATTCAGTAGAAAAACCATTTAAATGAAGTTCTGTACAATAGAAACTTCTCAGCAGTCAAAATTTTAGACTGTAAAAAATACATGTAAAACATACTTTTCTGAAAACACTTAACTTTGAACAAAGCACCGAACTACACAAATGCAGAATGAAAACAGCATTTCAACTCCACCAAAAGTAGTCATCATAAAAGGTGTAAAAGTCACCTAACTTCACCAGGCACTGTTCACTTTTTAAACAGGAGACAATAAAAAATATTGTCCAAAACAATATCCCAACTCTAGGGCAGGTTTCAGAAAGTCTTCATCTTCATGCTTTAATAGCGACGAGGTGAGTATGATCGCGATCTGGAACGTGATCTGTATCCTCCACGACTATAGTAGGGAGAAGGTGACCGTCTTCTGTATTTCTGATCCCTGTCTTGAGCAGCTCTCCATCCTCCTCCTCCTCCTCCTCCTCCTCTGTACGATCTGCTGTAATAGTCCCGATCATCATAGCCTCGATCATAATCCTCTGTCATAGTAATCTCGGACGGCGTGAGCTGCCATAGGTAGGGTCTCCCCATGTAAATTCCTGCTGTTGGAGTATGTGGTCTTTTCGTTATGGAGAAGTCAACTCTGATCCTACATCCATCAAGCTCCATTCCATTGGCACACTCTTTTGCTTCCTTGGCATCATCTACATTTTCAAAGTATACCAAAGGCAAATCCTCTTGAACGTCTAGACTGCTGGTCATATACAATAGATACATCAGCAATTGGGCCATATTTAGAGAACATTTCTCTTAGATCTCTTTCTGTAGTATACAAGCTCAATCCAAATACTCCAAGACAACAGTTTAGGATCAGGATTTGCCCGATTCCCAACATGACGCCAGCGAGTAGACATGGGAGAATGACTGTGGCTATGCCGTCTTCGATAATCTCTGGCTGTAAGATCTGCTACGAGATCTTCTATGGGACCGGGACCGAGATCGTGACCTTGTATAATGCCTCCGAGAACTTCTTCTGGATCTAGACCTAGATTCCGATCTGGACCTGGACTTTGATCTGGAACGCCTGGAATCTTCCTTGGAGCGAGACCTTGCAGGGGTATGACTTGCAGATTTCCCAGATCCATGAGCACTTCCGCTTCTGGAAGCAGAACGGGATTCCCCCTCGCCGTAGTTCTCCTCGCCGCTGTCGCTCATGACTTTCACTGCTGTCGCCGCTCGATGTGCTTCAATCGAAGCTGCCAACCTCTCGCACCTTCAGTGTAGAGGCTCCGCCGCAGCCTCACACCACACACCGGTGCCCCAGGCACTGAGAACCGAAACGCTCCGCGTCGCCTCCGCTCGGGCTCTCCACACAAGGTCTTAGGCCCCGGCATCGACGTGAGAGGAATCCTGAGAGGCCCCCTAGCAACTCCCATGGGCACTGGCCTTTTCTGAGGCCACAGGAGCGGGTCCCTGAGGTCCCCATGCTAAGACGAGAGCACCTGCTCCAACTCAAGATAATCCAGGAGGTTCTCCCCTCCAGGCGAGATGAGGCCCATTTCCCCTGAGGCATCTCGAGGCTAATCACACCTAACCTCTGGAACTTCCAAAGGGTCTTTGACACCCCTGCTGCAAGTCAAGAAGATCACCGACATACCCGTCTCCACTCGAGATGAAGCACGAGGGTCCCGCCCCACATCCAGAGGAGCCCCGTTTCTGCCTCGTATCTAGAGAGAAGGGATCCTTTCCCTGCGTGGTCGGAAAGAATTCCTGGCGTTCCCGTCGCATCTCAAGAGGAAGTGCTCTCACAGGGAAAGGCCAGAGGAACTCCAGGGTCGTGCCACCATTCCAAGAGTTCCCCAGATGTCTCAGTCCATTCCAGAGGAACCTGTTTTCCCTGCACTGCCACGACTTTCACGCCGAGGATCGTCTCACACCAAGTGGCATGTGGGACAGCCTGTGGGAAAGCCTCATGGGAAAGCCTAGAGGGAAAGCCACAGATCCCTTGATCCACGCGACGGGAAGCGTGACACTGCTGCTACCGCTCGGGAGGAAAGCGCACGTGCATGCCCCCACTCGAGACGAGGACTGACTCCCCGGGAGACTCCAGAAGTACCACAAGATCCATGTCAGCACTGGAGAGGAATCTTCAGGTTCCAGCCCCGACTTCACACAAGGTCTTAGGCCCCGGCATCGACAGGAGAGGAATCCTGAGAGGCCCCCTAGAAACTTGAATGGGGACTGGCCTTTCCTGAGGGCCACCAGAGCTGGCCCCTGAGGTCCCCGTCGTAAGTCGAGAGCCCTGCGCAACTCGAGAAAATCCAGGAGGTTCTCCCCTCCAGGCGAGATTGGGCCCATTTCCACTGAGGTGTCTCGAGGCTAATCACACCTAACCTCT
>NW_017218266.1:0-12013 GCF_001704415.2 Capra hircus | reverse complement strand
GCGCGCCTCCTCGCCCCGGGCCTCCTCTCGCCTGGCGGGGCGCCCCTCCTGGCTTTTTCCGCGTTCGGCCGGTGCTCTCGCCTTCCGCCGGGGCCCTCCGGGCCCCGCTCTGGTGGCCTCCGGCCCGGCCCGTCCCCCTGCGCGTTGCTCGGGGGCCCTCTCGGGCTTCCTCTCCCGTCGCTGCCGGGGCCTCCGCCCTTGTGTGGCGTCCGGTGCCGGCCCCTGCGGCTTCCTCTCCCGTGCTGCCCTGGCTCTTGGGGTCCTTCTGGCGTCTCCCCGGGGCGTCCGTCCTCGTCTCGCGTGGGGGCCTGCCCGTGCGCTTTCCTCCCGCGCTGTCGCCGCCGTGTCCGCTTCCCTTCGCGTGGCTCCCGGGCTCTGTGGCTTTCCCTCGCGGCTTTCCCCCGCGGCTTTCCCCCGCGGCTTTCCCCCCGGGCTGTCCCCCGTGCCCCCGTGGTGTGCGTCGCTCCTCGGCTTGCCCGTCGCGGCCGTGCCGGGCCCCCGGTTTCCCTGGCCTGGCCTGCGCCCTCTGGGGGCCTCTGGGCCTGGTGGCCCGCCCCTGGCGTTCCTCTCGCCTTTCCTGTGGCGCGCGCCTCCTCTTGCGCTGCGCCGGGCCCGCCGGGCCTTCTTTCCCGCCCCCGCCGGCCCGGCTCCCTCCTCTCGCGCTCGGCGGCGGCCCCGGGGCTCCTCTGGCTGTGGGCGGGCCTCTCGTGCTTCCTCTCGCGTGGCGCCGGGTCTGTCGGGCCCTTCTTGCGTTGCCGCCCGGGTGTGCCGGCCCCTTTGGCCGTTCCCGCGGTTCGGTGTGCTTCGCCTCGCGCCGCCTCCGCGGCCCTGGGCCTCCTCTCGCCTGGCGGGGCGCCCCTCCTGGCTTTTCTCGCGTTGCGGCCGGTGCTCTCGCCTTCCGCCGGGGCCCTCCGGGCCCCGCTCTGGTGGCCTCCGGCCCGGCCCGTCCCCCTGCGCGTTGCTCGGGGCCTCTCGGGCTTCCTCTCCCGTCGCTGCCGGGCCTCCGCCCTTGTGTGGCGTCGGTGCCGGCCCCTGCGGCTTCCTCTCCCGTGCTGCCCTGGCTCTTGGGGTCCTTCTGGCGTCTCCCCCGGGCGTCCGTCCTCGTCTCGCGTGGGGGCCTGCCCGTGCGCTTTCCTCCCGCGCTGTCGCCGCCGTGTCCCGCTTCCCTTCGCGTGGCTCCCGGGCTCTGTGGCTTTCCCTCGCGGCTTTCCCCCGCGGCTTTCCCCCGCGGCTTTCCCCCCGGGCTGTCCCCCGTGCCCCCGTGGTGTGCGTCGCTCCTCGGCTTGCCCGTCGCGGCCGTGCCGGGCCCCCGGTTTCCCTGGCCTGGCCTGCGCCCTCTGGGGGCCTCTGGGCCTGGTGGCCCGCCCCTGGCGTTCCTCTCGCCTTTCCTGTGGCGCGCGCCTCCTCTTGCGCTGCGCCGGGCCCGCCGGGCCTTCTTTCCCGCCCCCGCCGGGCCCGGCTCCCTCCTCTCGCGCTCGGCGGCGGCCCCGGGGCTCCTCTGGCTGTGGGCGGGCCTCTCGTGCTTCCTCTCGCGTGGCGCCGGGTCTGTCGGGGCCCTTCTTGCGTTGCCGCCCGGGTGTGCCGGCCCCTTTGGCCGTTCCCGCGGTTCGGTGTGCTTCGCCTCGCGCCGCCTCCGCGGCCCTGGGCCTCCTCTCGCCTGGCGGGGCGCCCCTCCTGGCTTTTCTCGCGTTGCGGCCGGTGCTCTCGCCTTCCGCCGGGGCCCTCCGGGCCCCGCTCTGGTGGCCTCCGGCCCGGCCCGTCCCCCTGCGCGTTGCTCGGGGGCCTCTCGGGCTTCCTCTCCCGTCGCTGCCGGGGCCTCCGCCCTTGTGTGGCGTCGGTGCCGGCCCCTGCGGCTTCCTCTCCCGTGCTGCCCTGGCTCTTGGGGTCCTTCTGGCGTCTCCCCCGGGGCGTCCGTCCTCGTCTCGCGTGGGGGCCTGCCCGTGCGCTTTCCTCCCGCGCTGTCGCCGCCGTGTCCCGCTTCCCTTCGCGTGGCTCCCGGGCTCTGTGGCTTTCCCTCGCGGCTTTCCCCGCGGCTTTCCCCCGCGGCTTTCCCCCCGGGCTGTCCCCCGTGCCCCCGTGGTGTGCGTCGCTCCTCGGCTTGCCCGTCGCGGCCGTGCCGGGCCCCCGGTTTCCCTGGCCTGGCCTGCGCCCTCTGGGGGCCTCTGGGCCTGGTGGCCCGCCCCTGGCGTTCCTCTCGCCTTTCCTGTGGCGCGCGCCTCCTCTTGCGCTGCGCCGGGCCCGCCGGGCCTTCTTTCCCGCCCCCGCCGGGCCCGGCTCCCTCCTCTCGCGCTCGGCGGCGGCCCCGGGGCTCCTCTGGCTGTGGGCGGGCCTCTCGTGCTTCCTCTCGCGTGGCGCCGGGTCTGTCGGGGCCCTTCTTGCGTTGCCGCCCGGGTGTGCCGGCCCCTTTGGCCGTTCCCGCGGTTCGGTGTGCTTCGCCTCGCGCCGCCTCCGCGGCCCTGGGCCTCCTCTCGCCTGGCGGGGCGCCCCTCCTGGCTTTTCTCGCGTTGCGGCCGGTGCTCTCGCCTTCCGCCGGGGCCCTCCGGGCCCCGCTCTGGTGGCCTCCGGCCCGGCCCGTCCCCCTGCGCGTTGCTCGGGGCCTCTCGGGCTTCCTCTCCCGTCGCTGCCGGGGCCTCCGCCCTTGTGTGGCGTCGGTGCCGGCCCCTGCGGCTTCCTCTCCCGTGCTGCCCTGGCTCTTGGGGTCCTTCTGGCGTCTCCCCCGGGGCGTCCGTCCTCGTCTCGCGTGGGGGCCTGCCCGTGCGCTTTCCTCCCGCGCTGTCGCCGCCGTGTCCCGCTTCCCTTCGCGTGGCTCCCGGGCTCTGTGGCTTTCCCTCGCGGCTTTCCCCCGCGGCTTTCCCCCGCGGCTTTCCCCCCGGGCTGTCCCCCGTGCCCCCGTGGTGTGCGTCGCTCCTCGGCTTGCCCGTCGCGGCCGTGCCGGGCCCCCGGTTTCCCTGGCCTGGCCTGCGCCCTCTGGGGGCCTCTGGGCCTGGTGGCCCGCCCCTGGCGTTCCTCTCGCCTTTCCTGTGGCGCGCGCCTCCTCTTGCGCTGCGCCGGGCCCGCCGGGCCTTCTTTCCCGCCCCCGCCGGGCCCGGCTCCCTCCTCTCGCGCTCGGCGGCGGCCCCGGGGCTCCTCTGGCTGTGGGCGGGCCTCTCGTGCTTCCTCTCGCGTGGCGCCGGGTCTGTCGGGGCCCTTCTTGCGTTGCCGCCCGGGTGTGCCGGCCCCTTTGGCCGTTCCCGCGGTTCGGTGTGCTTCGCCTCGCGCCGCCTCCGCGGCCCTGGGCCTCCTCTCGCCTGGCGGGGCGCCCCTCCTGGCTTTTCTCGCGTTGCGGCCGGTGCTCTCGCCTTCCGCCGGGGCCCTCCGGGCCCCGCTCTGGTGGCCTCCGGCCCGGCCCGTCCCCCTGCGCGTTGCTCGGGGCCTCTCGGGCTTCCTCTCCCGTCGCTGCCGGGCCTCCGCCTTGTGTGGCGTCGGTGCCGGCCCCTGCGGCTTCCTCTCCCGTGCTGCCCTGGCTCTTGGGGTCCTTCTGGCGTCTCCCCCGGGGCGTCCGTCCTCGTCTCGCGTGGGGGCCTGCCCGTGCGCTTTCCTCCCGCGCTGTCGCCGCCGTGTCCCGCTTCCCTTCGCGTGGCTCCCGGGCTCTGTGGCTTTCCCTCGCGGCTTTCCCCCGCGGCTTTCCCCCGCGGCTTTCCCCCCGGGCTGTCCCCCGTGCCCCCGTGGTGTGCGTCGCTCCTCGGCTTGCCCGTCGCGGCCGTGCCGGGCCCCCGGTTTCCCTGGCCTGGCCTGCGCCCTCTGGGGGCCTCTGGGCCTGGTGGCCCGCCCCTGGCGTTCCTCTCGCCTTTCCTGTGGCGCGCGCCTCCTCTTGCGCTGCGCCGGGCCCGCCGGGCCTTCTTTCCCGCCCCCGCCGGGCCCGGCTCCCTCCTCTCGCGCTCGGCGGCGGCCCCGGGGCTCCTCTGGCTGTGGGCGGGCCTCTCGTGCTTCCTCTCGCGTGGCGCCGGGTCTGTCGGGGCCCTTCTTGCGTTGCCGCCCGGGTGTGCCGGCCCCTTTGGCCGTTCCCGCGGTTCGGTGTGCTTCGCCTCGCGCCGCCTCCGCGGCCCTGGGCCTCCTCTCGCCTGGCGGGGCGCCCCTCCTGGCTTTTCTCGCGTTGCGGCCGGTGCTCTCGCCTTCCGCCGGGGCCCTCCGGGCCCCGCTCTGGTGGCCTCCGGCCCGGCCCGTCCCCCTGCGCGTTGCTCGGGGCCTCTCGGGCTTCCTCTCCCGTCGCTGCCGGGGCCTCCGCCCTTGTGTGGCGTCGGTGCCGGCCCCTGCGGCTTCCTCTCCCGTGCTGCCCTGGCTCTTGGGGTCCTTCTGGCGTCTCCCCCGGGGCGTCCGTCCTCGTCTCGCGTGGGGGCCTGCCCGTGCGCTTTCCTCCCGCGCTGTCGCCGCCGTGTCCCGCTTCCCTTCGCGTGGCTCCCGGGCTCTGTGGCTTTCCCTCGCGGCTTTCCCCCGCGGCTTTCCCCGCGGCTTTCCCCCCGGGCTGTCCCCCGTGCCCCCGTGGTGTGCGTCGCTCCTCGGCTTGCCCGTCGCGGCCGTGCCGGGCCCCCGGTTTCCCTGGCCTGGCCTGCGCCCTCTGGGGCCTCTGGGCCTGGTGGCCCGCCCCTGGCGTTCCTCTCGCCTTTCCTGTGGCGCGCGCCTCCTCTTGCGCTGCGCCGGGCCCGCCGGGCCTTCTTTCCCGCCCCCGCCGGGCCCGGCTCCCTCCTCTCGCGCTCGGCGGCGGCCCCGGGGCTCCTCTGGCTGTGGGCGGGCCTCTCGTGCTTCCTCTCGCGTGGCGCCGGGTCTGTCGGGGCCCTTCTTGCGTTGCCGCCCGGGTGTGCCGGCCCCTTTGGCCGTTCCCGCGGTTCGGTGTGCTTCGCCTCGCGCCGCCTCCGCGGCCCTGGGCCTCCTCTCGCCTGGCGGGGCGCCCCTCCTGGCTTTTCTCGCGTTGCGGCCGGTGCTCTCGCCTTCCGCCGGGCCCTCCGGGCCCCGCTCTGGTGGCCTCCGGCCCGGCCCGTCCCCCTGCGCGTTGCTCGGGGCCTCTCGGGCTTCCTCTCCCGTCGCTGCCGGGGCCTCCGCCCTTGTGTGGCGTCGGTGCCGGCCCTGCGGCTTCCTCTCCCGTGCTGCCCTGGCTCTTGGGGTCCTTCTGGCGTCTCCCCCGGGGCGTCCGTCCTCGTCTCGCGTGGGGGCCTGCCCGTGCGCTTTCCTCCCGCGCTGTCGCCGCCGTGTCCCGCTTCCCTTCGCGTGGCTCCCGGGCTCTGTGGCTTTCCCTCGCGGCTTTCCCCGCGGCTTTCCCCCGCGGCTTTCCCCCCGGGCTGTCCCCCGTGCCCCCGTGGTGTGCGTCGCTCCTCGGCTTGCCCGTCGCGGCCGTGCCGGGCCCCCGGTTTCCCTGGCCTGGCCTGCGCCCTCTGGGGGCCTCTGGGCCTGGTGGCCCGCCCCTGGCGTTCCTCTCGCCTTTCCTGTGGCGCGCGCCTCCTCTTGCGCTGCGCCGGGCCGCCGGGCCTTCTTTCCCGCCCCGCCGGGCCCGGCTCCCTCCTCTCGCGCTCGGCGGCGGCCCGGGGCTCCTCTGGCTGTGGGCGGGCCTCTCGTGCTTCCTCTCGCGTGGCGCCGGGTCTGTCGGGGCCTTCTTGCGTTGCCGCCCGGGTGTGCCGGCCCCTTTGGCCGTTCCCGCGGTTCGGTGTGCTTCGCCTCGCGCCGCCTCCGCGGCCTGGGCCTCCTCTCGCCTGGCGGGGCGCCCCTCCTGGCTTTTCTCGCGTTGCGGCCGGTGCTCTCGCCTTCCGCCGGGGCCCTCCGGGCCCCGCTCTGGTGGCCTCCGGCCGGCCCGTCCCCCTGCGCGTTGCTCGGGGCCTCTCGGGCTTCCTCTCCCGTCGCTGCCGGGCCTCCGCCTTGTGTGGCGTCGGTGCCGGCCCTGCGGCTTCCTCTCCCGTGCTGCCCTGGCTCTTGGGGTCCTTCTGGCGTCTCCCCCGGGGCGTCCGTCCTCGTCTCGCGTGGGGGCCTGCCCGTGCGCTTTCCTCCCGCGCTGTCGCCGCCGTGTCCGCTTCCCTTCGCGTGGCTCCCGGGCTCTGTGGCTTTCCCTCGCGGCTTTCCCCCGGCTTTCCCCGCGGCTTTCCCCCGGGCTGTCCCCCGTGCCCCCGTGGTGTGCAGTCGCTCCTCGGCTTGCCGTCGCGGCCGTGCCGGGCACCGGTTTCCCTGGCATGGCCTGACGCCATCTGGGGGCCTCTGGGCTGGTGGCCGCCCCTGGCAGTTCCTCTCGCCTTTCCTGTGGCGCGCGCCTCCTCTTGCGCTGCGCCGGGACGCCGGGACTTCTTTCCCGCCCCGCAGGGCCAGGCTCCCTCCTCTCGCGCTCGGCGGCGGACCGGGGCTCCTCTGGCTGTGGGCGGGCCTCTCGTGCTTCCTCTCGCGTGGCGCCGGGTCTGTCGGGGCACTTCTTGCGTTGCCGCCAGGGTGTGCACGGACCCTTTGGCGTTCCCAGCGGTTAGGTGTGCTTAGCCTCGCGACGCCTCAGCGGCAACTGGGCCTCATCTCGCCTGGAGGGGAGCACCTCCTGGATTTTCTCGAGTTGCGGCCAGGTGCTCTCGACTTACGACCGGGGACCTCCAGGGACCCGCTCTGGTGGCCTCCAGGACAGGCCAGTCCCCATGCGCGTTGCTCGGGGCCTCTCGGGATTCCTCTCCCGTCGATGCCGGGCCTCAGCCCTTGTGTGGAGTCGGTGCCGGACCTGCGGCATTCCTCTCCAGTGCTGCCATGGATCTTGGGGTACTTCTGGCAGTCTCCCCAGGGGACGTCCAGTCCTCGTCTCGAGTGGGGGCATGCACGTGCGCTTTCCTCCCGAGCTGTAGCAGCAGTGTCCGCTTCCCTTCGCGTGGATCAAGGGCTCTGTGGCTTTCCCTCGAGGCTTTCCCACGAGGCTTTCCCACGAGGCTTTCCCACAGGGCTGTCCCACGTGCCCCGTGGTGTGAGTCGATCCTCGGCTTGAAAGTCGAGGCAGTGCAGGGAAAACAGGTTTCCCTGGAATGGACTGAGACATCTGGGGGACTCTGGGAATGGTGGCACGACCCTGGAGTTCCTCTCGCCTTTCCTGTGGAGAGCGCCTCCTCTTGAGATGCGACGGGAACGCCGGGAATTCTTTCCCGACCACGCAGGGAAAGGATCCCTCCTCTCGAGCTAGGAGGCGGAAACGGGGCTCCTCTGGATGTGGGCGGGACTCTCGTGCTTCCTCTCGAGTGGAGACGGGTATGTCGGGGAACTTCTTGAGTTGCAGCAAGGGTGTGAAGGACCCTTTGGAAGTTCCAGAGTTAGGTGTGATTAGCCTCGAGACGCCTCAGCGGAAATGGGCCTCATCTCGCCTGGAGGGGAGAACCTCCTGGATTTTCTCGAGTTGCGGCAGGTGCTCTCGACTTACGACGGGGACCTCAGGGACCCGCTCTGGTGGCCTCAGGAAAGGCCAGTCCCCATGCGAGTTGCTCGGGGGCCTCTCGGGATTCCTCTCCCGTCGATGCCGGGGCCTAAGACCTTGTGTGGAGTCGGTGCCGGAACCTGAGGATTCCTCTCCAGTGCTGACATGGATCTTGGGGTACTTCTGGAGTCTCCCCAGGGGAGTCAGTCCTCGTCTCGAGTGGGGGCATGCACGTGCGCTTTCCTCCCGAGCTGTAGCAGCAGTGTCACGCTTCCCTTCGCGTGGATCAAGGGATCTGTGGCTTTCCCTCGAGGCTTTCCCACGAGGCTTTCCCACGAGCTTTCCCACAGGGCTGTCCCACGTGCCACCGTGGTGTGAGTCGATCCTCGGCTTGAAAGTCGAGGCAGTGCAGGGAAAACAGGTTTCCCTGGAATGGACTGAGACATCTGGGGGACTCTGGGAATGGTGGCACGACCCTGGAGTTCCTCTCGCCTTTCCTGTGGAGAGCGCCTCCTCTTGAGATGCGACGGGAACGCCGGGAATTCTTTCCCGACCACGCAGGGAAAGGATCCCTCCTCTCGAGCTAGGAGGCGGAAACGGGGCTCCTCTGGATGTGGGCGGGACTCTCGTGCTTCCTCTCGAGTGGAGACGGGTATGTCGGGGAACTTCTTGAGTTGCAGCAAGGGTGTGAAGGACCCTTTGGAAGTTCCAGAGTGTTAGGTGTGATTAGCCTCGAGACGCCTCAGCGGAAATGGGCCTCATCTCGCCTGGAGGGGAGAACCTCCTGGATTTTCTCGAGTTGCGGCAGGTGCTCTCGACTTACGACGGGGACCTCAGGGACCCGCTCTGGTGGCCTCAGGAAAGGCCAGTCCCCATGCGAGTTGCTCGGGGGCCTCTCGGGATTCCTCTCCCGTCGATGCCGGGGCCTAAGACCTTGTGTGGAGTCGGTGCCGGAACCTGAGGATTCCTCTCCAGTGCTGACATGGATCTTGGGGTACTTCTGGAGTCTCCCCAGGGGAGTCAGTCCTCGTCTCGAGTGGGGGCATGCACGTGCGCTTTCCTCCCGAGCTGTAGCAGCAGTGTCACGCTTCCCTTCGCGTGGATCAAGGGATCTGTGGCTTTCCCTCGAGGCTTTCCCACGAGCTTTCCCACGAGGCTTTCCCACAGGGCTGTCCCACGTGCCACCGTGGTGTGAGTCGATCCTCGGCTTGAAAGTCGAGGCAGTGCAGGGAAAACAGGTTTCCCTGGAATGGACTGAGACATCTGGGGGACTCTGGGAATGGTGGCACGACCCTGGAGTTCCTCTCGCCTTTCCTGTGGAGAGCGCCTCCTCTTGAGATGCGACGGGAACGCCGGGAATTCTTTCCCGACCACGCAGGGAAAGGATCCTCCTCTCGAGCTAGGAGGCGGAAACGGGGCTCCTCTGGATGTGGGCGGGACTCTCGTGCTTCCTCTCGAGTGGAGACGGGTATGTCGGGGAACTTCTTGAGTTGCAGCAAGGGTGTGAAGGACCCTTTGGAAGTTCCAGAGTGTTAGGTGTGATTAGCCTCGAGACGCCTCAGCGGAAATGGGCCTCATCTCGCCTGGAGGGGAGAACCTCCTGGATTTTCTCGAGTTGCGGCAGGTGCTCTCGACTTACGACGGGGACCTCAGGGACCCGCTCTGGTGGCCTCAGGAAAGGCCAGTCCCCATGCGAGTTGCTCGGGGGCCTCTCGGGATTCCTCTCCCGTCGATGCCGGGCCTAAGACCTTGTGTGGAGTCGGTGCCGGAACCTGAGGATTCCTCTCCAGTGCTGACATGGATCTTGGGGTACTTCTGGAGTCTCCCCAGGGGAGTCAGTCCTCGTCTCGAGTGGGGGCATGCACGTGCGCTTTCCTCCCGAGCTGTAGCAGCAGTGTCACGCTTCCCTTCGCGTGGATCAAGGGATCTGTGGCTTTCCCTCGAGGCTTTCCCACGAGGCTTTCCCACGAGGCTTTCCCACAGGGCTGTCCCACGTGCCACCGTGGTGTGAGTCGATCCTCGGCTTGAAAGTCGAGGCAGTGCAGGGAAAACAGGTTTCCCTGGAATGGACTGAGACATCTGGGGGACTCTGGGAATGGTGGCACGACCCTGGAGTTCCTCTCGCCTTTCCTGTGGAGAGCGCCTCCTCTTGAGATGCGACGGGAACGCCGGGAATTCTTTCCCGACCAGCAGGGAAAGGATCCCTCCTCTCGAGCTAGGAGGCGGAAACGGGCTCCTCTGGATGTGGGCGGGACTCTCGTGCTTCCTCTCGAGTGGAGACGGGTATGTCGGGGAACTTCTTGAGTTGCAGCAAGGGTGTGAAGGACCCTTTGGAAGTTCCAGAGGTTAGGTGTGATTAGCCTCGAGACGCCTCAGCGGAAATGGGCCTCATCTCGCCTGGAGGGGAGAACCTCCTGGATTTTCTCGAGTTGCGGCAGGTGCTCTCGACTTACGACGGGGACCTCAGGGACCCGCTCTGGTGGCCTCAGGAAAGGCCAGTCCCCATGCGAGTTGCTCGGGGGCCTCTCGGGATTCCTCTCTCCGTCGATGCCGGGGCCTAAGACCTTGTGTGGAGTCGGTGCCGGAACCTGAGGATTCCTCTCCAGTGCTGACATGGATCTTGGGTACTTCTGGAGTCTCCCCAGGGGAGTCAGTCCTCGTCTCGAGTGGGGGCATGCACGTGCGCTTTCCTCCCGAGCTGTAGCAGCAGTGTCACGCTTCCCTTCGCGTGGATCAAGGGATCTGTGGCTTTCCCTCGAGGCTTTCCCACGAGGCTTTCCCACGAGGCTTTCCCACAGGGCTGTCCCACGTGCCACCGTGGTGTGAGTCGATCCTCGGCTTGAAAGTCGAGGCAGTGCAGGGAAAACAGGTTTCCCTGGAATGGACTGAGACATCTGGGGGACTCTGGGAATGGTGGCACGACCCTGGAGTTCCTCTCGCCTTTCCTGTGGAGAGCGCCTCCTCTTGAGATGCGACGGGAACGCCGGGAATTCTTTCCCGACCACGCAGGGAAAGGATCCCTCCTCTCGAGCTAGGAGGCGGAAACGGGGCTCCTCTGGATGTGGGCGGGACTCTCGTGCTTCCTCTCGAGTGGAGACGGGTATGTCGGGGAACTTCTTGAGTTGCAGTCAAGGGTGTGAAGGACCCTTTGGAAGTTCCAGAGGTTAGGTGTGATTAGCCTCGAGACGCCTCAGCGGAAATGGGCCTCATCTCGCCTGGAGGGGAGAACCTCCTGGATTTTCTCGAGTTGCGGCAGGTGCTCTCGACTTACGACGGGACCTCAGGGACCCGCTCTGGTGGCCTCAGGAAAGGCCAGTCCCATGCGAGTTGCTCGGGGCCTCTCGGGATTCCTCTCCCGTCGATGCCGGGCCTAAGATCTTGTGTGGAGTCGGTGCCGGAACCTGAGGATTCCTCTCCAGTGCTGACATGGATCTTGGGGTACTTCTGGAGTCTCCCCAGGGGAGTCAGTCCTCGTCTCGAGTGGGGGCATGCACGTGCGCTTTCCTCCCGAGCTGTAGCAGCAGTGTCACGCTTCCTTCGCGTGGATCAAGGGATCTGTGGCTTTCCCTCGAGGCTTTCCCACGAGCTTTCCACGAGGCTTTCCCACAGGGCTGTCCCACGTGCCACCGTGGTGTGAGTCGAATCCTGCGGCTTGAAAGTCGAGGCAGTGCAGGGAAAACAGGTTTCCCTGGAATGGACTGAGACATCTGGGGACTCTGGGAATGGTGGCACGACCCTGGAGTTCCTCTCAACATTCCTGTGAGAGCGCTTGCCTCTGGAGAATGCTCGGAACGCCGGGAATTCTTTCCCGAAAACGGAGGGTAAGGAATCCGCTCCTCTGCGAACCTAGGAGCCGGAAACTGGGCTCCTCTGGATGTGTTTCGTGAACTGTCGTGCTACCCTCTCGAGTGGAGACGGTATGTCGGGGAACTTCTTGAGTTGCAGCAATGAGCGTGAAGGACCCGTTTGGAATTTTCCGAGGTTAGGTGTGATTAGCGCCTCGAAACACTCAGTGGAAATGGGCCTCATTCGCGCTTGGAGGGGAGCAACTCCTGGAATTTCTTGAGTTGTGGCAGGCGCTCTCGCTTACGGGGTCTCAGGACCCCGTCTGGTGGCCTCACGAAAAGACCAGTCCCCCATGCGAATTGCTCGGGTGCCTCTGGGATTCTCTCTCGTCCGATGCGGGGCAATAAGACCTCGTGTGGAGTCCGGTGCGGAACTGAGGATCCTCCTCCTGTGCTGACAATGGATCTTGGGGTAACTTCTGGAGTCCTCCCGCAGGGGAGTCAGTCCTCATCTCGCTGAGGGCATGCAACGTGGCTATTTCGCTCCCGCAGCTGTTAGCAGCAGTGTCACGCTTCGCCTTCGCGGCAATCAAGGGATCGCTCTGGCTTTCCCGTCGAGCCTTTTCCCCGAGGCTATCCTTCACGAGCCTTTCCCACAGGAGGTCCCACGTGCTCAAACGTGGTGTGAGTCGAATCCTCCGCTTAAAGTCGAAAAGTGCAGGGAAAACAGGTTCCCTGGAATGGACTGAGACATCTGGAGGACTCTGGGATGGTGCACGACCACTTGGGATTTCCTCTCGGCCTTTCCTGTGCAGAGTGCCCTCCCTCTTGAGAT
>NW_017218265.1:0-12013 GCF_001704415.2 Capra hircus | reverse complement strand
CGTGCATGCCCCCACTCGAGACGAGGACTGACTCCCCTGGGGAGACTCCAGAAGTACCCCAATAGCCAAGTCAGCACTGGAGAGGAATCCTCAGGTTCCGGCACCGACTCCAAACAAGGTCTTAGGCCCGGCATCGACGGTAGTGGAATCCCGAGATGCCCCGAGCAACTCGCATGGGACTGGCCTTTCTGAGGCCACCAGAGCGGGTCCCTGAGGTCCCCGTCGTAAGTCGAGAGCACCTGCCGCAACTCGAGAAAATCCAGGAGGTTCTCCCCTCCAGGCGAGATGAGGCCCATTTCCGCTGAGGCGTCTCGAGGCTAATCACACGTAACCTCTGGAACTTCCAAAGGGTCCTTCACACCCTTGCTGCAACTCAAGAAGTTCCCCGACATACCCGTCTCCACTCGAGAGGAAGCACGAGTGTCCCACCCACATCCAGAGGAGCCCTGTTTCCGCCTCATAGCTCTCGAGAGCATTGATCCTTCCCCTGCATGGTCGGAAAAGAATTCACGGCGTTTCCAACGCATCTTAAGTGGAGGCGCTCTCCACAGGAAAATAGAGAGGACTCCAGGGTCGTGCCACCATTCCCAGAGTCCCCAGATGTCTCAGTCCATTCCAGGAAACCTTTATTCCCTGCACTGCCTCGACTTTCAAACCGAGGATCGACTCACACCACAGTGGCACGTGGGACAGCCCTGTGGAAAGCCTCGTGGGAAAGCCTCGAGGAAAGCCACAGATCCCTTGATCCATGCGAAGGGAAGCGTGACACTGCTGCTACAGATCGGGAGGAAAGCGCACGTGCATGCCCCCAGTGGAGTAGCGGACTGACTGCCCTGAGAGACTCCAGAAGTACACCAAGATCCATGTCAGCACTGCAGAGGAATCCTCAGGTTCCAGCACCGACTCCACACAAGATCTTAGCACCGGCATCGAAGGGAGAGGAATCCCGAGAGGCCCCCGAGCAACTCGCATGGGGACTGGCCTTTCCTGAGGCCTCCAGAGCGGGTCCCTGAGGTCCCCGTCGTAAGTTGAGAGCACCTGCCGCAACTCGAGAAAATCCAGGAGGTTCTCCCCTCCAGGCGAGATGAGGCCCATTTCCGCTGAGGCGTCTCGAGGCTAATCACATCTAACATCTGGAACTTCCAAAGGGTCCTTCACACCCTTGCTGCAACTCAAGAAGTTCCCCGACATACCGGTCTCCACTCAAGAGTAACATGAGAGTCCCGCCCATTTCCAGAGTGGCCCCGTTTCCGACTGCTAGCTCGAGAGGAGGGATCCTTTCCCTGCGTGGTCGGGGAAAGAATTCCTAGCATTCCTGTCGCATCTCAAGAGGAGGCGCGCTCTCCACAGGAAAGACGAGAGGAACTCCAGGATCAGGCCCCATTCCCAGAGTCCCCTGATTTCTCAGGCCATTGCAGGGAAACCTGTTTTCCCTGCACTGCCTCGACTTTCAAGGGAGGATCGACTCACACCACGGTGGCACGTGGACAGCCCTGTGGGGAAGCCTCGTGGGAAAGCCCTGTGGGAAAGCCTCGAGGGAAAGCCCCTGATCCCTTGATCCACGCAAAGGGAAGCGTGACACTGCTGCTTCGCTCGGGAGGAAAGCGCACGTGCATTCCCCCCACTCGAGACGACGACTGACTCCCTGGGAGACTCCAGAAGTACCCCAAGATCCATCTCAGCACTTGAGAGGAATGCTCAGGTTCGGCACCTACTCCACACAAGATCTTAGCCCCGGCAGCCACTGGAGAGGAATCCCGAGAGGCCCCCGAGCAACTCGCATGGGACTGGCCTTGCTGAGGCCACCAGAGCGGGTCCCTGAGGTCCCCGTCGTAAGTCGAGAGCACCTGCCGCAACTCGAGAAAATCCAGGGGTTCTCCCCTCCAGGCGAGATGAGGCCCATTTCCGCTGAGGCGTCTCGAGGCTAATCACACCTAACTCTGGAACTTCCAAAGGTCCTTCACACCCTTGCTGCAACTCAAGAAGTTCCCCGACATACCCGACTACACTCGAGAGGAAGCACGAGAGTCCCGCCCACATCCAGAGGAGCCCCGTTTCCGCTCCTAACTCGAGAGGAGGGATCCTTTCCTGCGTGGTCGGAAAGAATTCCGGCGTCCCGTCCACCTCAAGTGAGGCGCTCTCCACAGGAAAGGCGAGAGGAACTCCCGGGTTGTGCCACATTCCCAGAGTCCCAGATGTTCAGTCCATTCCAGGGAAACCTGTTTTCCCTGCACTGCCTCGACTTTCAGCCGAGGATCGACTCACACCCGGTGGCACGTGGGACAGCCCTGTGGAAGGCCTCGTGGAAAGCCTCGAGGGAAAGCCACAGATCCCTTGATCCACGCGACGGGAAGCGTGACACTGCTGTTACAGCTCGGGAGGTAAGCGCACGTGCATACCCCACTCGAGACGACGAGTGACTCCCTGGGGAGACTCCAGAAGTACCCCAGGATCCATGTCAGCACTGGAGGAATCCTCAGGTTCCGGCACCGACTCCAAACAAGGTCTTAGGCCTGGCATCGAAGGAGAGGAATCCCGAGAGGCCCCGAGCAACTGCATGGGGACTGGCCTTTCCTGAGGCCACCAGAGCGGGTCCTGAGGTCCCCGTCGTTAGTCGAGAGCACCTGCCACAACTCGAGAAAATCCAGGAGGTTCTCCCTTCCAGGCGAGATAAGGACCATTTCCGCTGAGGTGTCTCAAGGCTAATCACACCTAACCTCTGGAACTTACAAAGGGTCCTTCACACCCTTGCTGCAACTCAAGAAGATCCCCAACATACCCGTCTCACTCGAGGAAGCACGAGAGTCCCGCCCAAATTCAGAGGAGCCCCGTTTCCGCCTCCTAGCTCGAGAGGAGGATCCTTTCCATCAGTGATCGGGAAAGAGTTCCCAGTGTTTCCGGTGCATCTCAAGAGGAGGCGATCTCCACAGGAAAGCGAGAGGAACTCCAGGACGTGCCACCATTCCCTAAGTCCCCAGATGTCCAGTCCATTCCAGGGAACCTGTTTTCCCTGCACTGCCTCTACTTTCAAGCCGAGGATCGACTCACACCACTGTGGCACGTGGGACAGCCCTGTGGGAAAGCCTCGTGGGAAAGCTCGAGAAAGCCTCGTGGGAAAGCCTCGAGGGAAGCCACAGTTGCTTTGATCACGCGAAGGGAAGTGTGACACTGCTGCTACACTCGGAAGGAAAGCGCACGTGCATGCCCCACTCGATACGAGGACTGACTACCCTGGAGAGACTCCAGAAGTACCCAAGATCCACATCAGCACTGCGAGGAATCCTCACGTTCCGGCACCGACTCCAAACAAGTTTAGGCCCCGCATCGACGGAGAGAATCCGAGAGGCCCCGAGCAACTCGCATGGGTACTGGCCTTTCCTGAGGCCATCAGAGCGGGTCCTGAGGTCCCCGTCATAAGTCGAGAGCAACTGCCGCAACTCGATAAATCCAGGAGGTTCTCCCCTCCAGGCGAGATGAGGCCCGTTTCCTCTGAGGCGTCCCAGGCTAATCACACCTAACCTCTGGAACTTCGAAAACGTCCTTCACATCCTTGCTGCAACTCAAGAAGTTCCCCGACATACCCGTCTCCACTCGAGAGGAAGCACGAGAGTCCCGCCCACATCCAGAGGAGCCCGTTTCCGCCTCATAGCACGAGAGAGGGATCCTTTCCCTGCATGGTCGGGAAAGAATTCCCGGCGTTCCCGTCGCATCTCAAGAGGGTAGGCCTTCCACAGGAAAGGCGTCAGGAACTCCAGGGTCCTTCCACCATTCCCAGAGTCGCCCAGATGTCTCAGGCCATTCCAGGGAAGCCTGTTTTCCCGCACTGCCTCAATTTCAAGCCGAGGATCGACTCACACCATGGTGGCACGTGGATAGCGCTGTGGTAAAGCCTCGTGGGAAAGCCTGGTGGGAAAGCCTCTAGGGAAAGCCTCAGGAAACCACTGTCCTTGATTCACGCGAAGGAAGCATGACACTGCTGCTACAGCTCGGGAGGTAAGCGCACGTGGCATTGCCCCCACTCGAAGACGACGGACTGACTCCCGCTGGGGAGACTCCAGAAGTACCCCAAGATCCAATGTCAGCACTGGAGAGGAATCCTCAGGTTCCGGCACCGACTCCAAACAAGGTCTTTAGGCCCCGGCATCGACGGGTAGTAGGAATCCCGAGAGGCCCACGAGCAACTCGCATGGGGACTGGCCTTTCTGAGGCCACCAGAGCGGGTCCCTGAGGTCCCCGTCGTAAGTCGAGAGCACCTGCCGCAACTCGAGAAAATCCAGGAGGTTCTCCCCTCCAGGCGAGATGAGGCCCATTTCCGCTGAGGGCGTCTCGAGGCTAATCACACCGTAACCTCTGGAACTTCCAAAGGGTCCTTCACACCCTTGCTGCCAACTCAAGAAGTTCCCCGACATACCCGTCTCCACTCGAGAGGAAGCACGAGTGTCCCACCCACATCCAGAGGAGCCCTGTTTCCGCCTCATAGCTCGAGAGCATTGATCCTTCCCTGCATGGTCGGAAAAGAATTCACGGCGTTTCCAACGCATCTTAAGTGGAGGCGCTCTCCACAGGAAAATAGAGAGGACTCCAGGGTCGTGCCACCATTCCCAGAGTCCCCCAGATGTCTCAGTCCATTCCAGGGAAACCTTTATTCCCTGCACTGCCTCGACTTTCAAACCGAGGATCGACTCACACCACAGTGGCACGTGGGACAGCCCTGTGGGAAAGCCTCGTGGGAAAGCCTCGAGGGAAAGCCACAGATCCCTTGATCCATGCCGAAGGGAAGCGTGACACTGCTGCTACAGATCGGAGGAAAGCGCACGTGCATGCCCCCAGTGGAGTAGCGGACTGACTGCCCTGAGAGACTCCAGAAGTACACCAAGATCCATGTCAGCACTGCAGAGGAATCCTCAGGTTCCAGCACCGACTCCACACAAGATCTTAGGCACCGGCATCGAAGGGAGAGGAATCCCGAGAGGCCCCGAGCAACTCGCATGGGGACTGGCCTTTCCTGAGGCCTCCAGAGCGGGTCCCTGAGGTCCCCGTCGTAAGTTGAGAGCACCTGCCGCAACTCGAGAAAATCCAGGAGGTTCTCCCCTCCAGGCGAGATGAGGCCCATTTCCGCTGAGGCGTCTCGAGGCTAATCACATCTAACATCTGGAACTTCCAAAGGGTCCTTCACACCCTTGCTGCAACTCAAGAAGTTCCCCGACATACCGGTCTCCACTCAAGAGTAACATGAGAGTCCCGCCCATTTCCAGAGTGGCCCCGTTTCCGACTGCTAGCTCGAGAGGAGGGATCCTTTCCCTGCGTGGTCGGGAAAGAATTCCTAGCATTCCTGTCGCATCTCAAGAGGAGGCGCTCTCCACAGGAAAGACGAGAGGAACTCCAGGATCAGGCCCCATTCCCAGAGTCCCCCTGATTTCTCAGGCCATTGCAGGGAAACCTGTTTTCCCTGCACTGCCTCGACTTTCAAGGGAGGATCGACTCACACCACGGTGGCACGTGGGACAGCCCTGTGGGGAAGCCTCGTGGGAAAGCCCTGTGGGAAAGCCTCGAGGGAAAGCCCCTGATCCCTTGATCCACGCAAAGGGAAGCGTGACACTGCTGCTTCGCTCGGGAGGAAAGCGCACGTGCATTCCCCCACTCGAGACGACGACTGACTCCCCTGGGGAGACTCCAGAAGTACCCAAGATCCATCTCAGCACTTGAGAGGAATGCTCAGGTTCCGGCACCTACTCCACACAAGATCTTAGGCCCGGCATCCACTGGAGAGGAATCCCGAGAGGCCCCCGAGCAACTCGCATGGGGACTGGCCTTGCCTGAGGCCACCAGAGCGGGTCCCTGAGGTCCCCGTCGTAAGTCGAGAGCACCTGCCGCAACTCGAGAAAATCCAGGAGGTTCTCCCCTCCAGGCGAGATGAGGCCCATTTCCGCTGAGGCGTCTCGAGGCTAATCACACCTAAACTCTGGAACTTCCAAAGGGTCCTTCACACCCTTGCTGCAACTCAAGAAGTTCCCCGACATACCCGACTACACTCGAGAGGAAGCACGAGAGTCCCGCCCACATCCAGAGGAGCCCCGTTTCCGCCTCCTAACTCGAGAGGAGGGATCCTTTCCCTGCGTGGTCGGGAAAGAATTCCCGGCGTTCCCGTCACACCTCAAGTGGAGGCGCTCTCCACAGGAAAGGCGAGAGGAACTCCCGGGTTGTGCCACATTCCCAGAGTCCCCCAGATGTGTCAGTCCATTCCAGGGAAACCTGTTTTCCCTGCACTGCCTCGACTTTCAAGCCGAGGATCGACTCACACCTCGGTGGCACGTGGGACAGCCCTGTGGGAAGGCCTCGTGGGAAAGCCTCGAGGGAAAGCCACAGATCCCTTGATCCACGCGACGGGAAGCGTGACACTGCTGTTACAGCTCGGGAGGTAAGCGCACGTGCATACCCGCACTCGAGACGACGAGTGACTCCCCTGGGGAGACTCCAGAAGTACCCCAGGATCCATGTCAGCACTGGAGAGGAATCCTCAGGTTCCGGCACCGGCTCCAAACAAGGTCTTAGGGCCTGGCATCGAAGGGAGAGGAATCCCGAGAGGCCCCCGAGCAACTTGCATGGGGACTGGCCTTTCCTGAGGCCACCAGAGCGGGTCCCTGAGGTCCCCGTCGTTAGTCGAGAGCACCTGCCACAACTCGAGAAAATCCAGGAGGTTCTCCCTTCCAGGCGAGATAAGGACCATTTCCGCTGAGGTGTCTCAAGGCTAATCACACCTAACCTCTGGAACTTACAAAGGGTCCTTCACACCCTTGCTGCAACTCAAGAAGATCCCCAACATACCCGTCTCCACTCGAGAGGAAGCACGAGAGTCCCGCCCAAATTCAGAGGAGCCCCCGTTTCCGCCTCCTAGCTCGAGAGGAGGGATCCTTTCCATCAGTGATCGGGAAAGAGTTCCCAGTGTTTCCGGTGCATCTCAAGAGGAGGCGATCTCCACAGGAAAGGCGAGAGGAACTCCAGGGACGTGCCACCATTCCCTAAGTCCCCCAGATGTCCCAGTCCATTCCAGGGACACCTGTTTTCCCTGCACTGCCTCTACTTTCAAGCCGAGGATCGACTCACACCACTGTGGCACGTGGGACAGCCCTGTGGGAAAGCCTCGTGGGAAAGCCTCGAGAGAAAGCCTCGTGGGAAAGCCTCGAGGGAAGCCACAGTTGCTTTGATTCACGCGAACGGAAGTGTGACACTGCTGCTACATCTCGGAAGGAAAGCGCACGTGCATGCCCCACTCGATACGAGGACTGACTACCCTGGAGAGACTCCAGAAGTACCCCAAGATCCACATCAGCACTGGCGAGGAATCCTCACGTTCCGGCACCGACTCCAAACAAGGTTTTAGGCCCCTGCATCGACGGGAGAAGAATCCCGAGAGGCCCCGAGCAACTAGCATGGGTACTGGCCTTTCCTGAGGCCATCAGAGCGGGTCCCTGAGGTCCCCGTCATAAGTCGAGAGCAACTGCCGCAACTCGATAAAATCCAGGAGGTTCTCCCCTCCAGGCGAGATGAGGCCCGTTTCCTCTGAGGCGTCCCCAGGCTAATCACACCTAACCTCTGGAACTTCGAAAACGTCCTTCACATCCTTGCTGCAACTCAGAAGTTCCCCGACATACCCGTCTCCACTCGAGAGGAAGCACGAGAGTCCCGCCCACATCCAGAGGAGGCCCGTTTCCGCCTCATAGCACGAGAGGAGGGATCCTTTCCCTGCATGGTCGGGAAAGAATTCCCGGCGTTCCCGTCGCATCTCAAGAGGGTAGGCTTTCCACAGGAAAGGCGTCAGGAACTCCAGGGTCCTTCCACCATTCCCAGAGTCGCCCAGATGTCTCAGGCCATTCCAGGGAAGCCTGTTTTCCCGGCACTGCCTCAAATTTCAAGCCGAGGATCGACTCACACCATGGTGGCACGTGGATAGCGCTGTGGTAAAGCCTCGTGGGAAAGCCTGGTGGGAAAGCCTCTAGGGAAAGCCTCGAGGGAAAGCCACTGTTCCCTTGATTCACGCGAAGGGAAGCATGACACTGCTGCTACAGCTCGGGAGGTAAGCGCTCGTGCATGCCCCCACTCGAGACGAGGACTGACTCCCCTGGGGAGACTCCAGAAGTACCCCAATATCGCAAGTCAGCACTGGAGAGGAATCCTCAGGTTCCGGCACCGACTCCAAACAAGGTCTTAGGCCCGGGCATCGACGGTAGTGGAATCCCGAGATGCCCCGAGCAACTCGCATGGGGACTGGCCTTTCTGAGGCCACCAGAGCGGGTCCCTGAGGTCCCCGTCGTAAGTCGAGAGCACCTGCCGCAACTCGAGAAAATCCAGGGGTTCTCCCCTCCAGGCGAGATGAGGCCCATTTCCGCTGAGGCGTCTCGAGGCTAATCACACGTAACCTCTGGAACTTCCAAAGGGTCCTTCACACCCTTGCTGCAACTCAGAAGTTCCCGACATACCCGTCTCCACTCGAGAGGAAGCACGAGTGTCCCACCCACATCCAGAGGAGCCCTGTTTCCGCCTCATAGCTCGAGAGCATTGATCCTTCCCTGCATGGTCGGAAAAGAATTCACGGCGTTTCCAACGCATCTTAAGTGGAGGCGCTCTCCACAGGAAAATAGAGAGGACTCCAGGGTCGTGCACCATTCCCAGAGTCCCCAGATGTCTCAGTCCATTCCAGGAAACCTTTATTCCCTGCACTGCCTCGACTTTCAAACGAGGATCGACTCACACCACAGTGGCACGTGGGACAGCCCTGTGGGAAAGCCTCGTGGGAAAGCCTCGAGGGAAAGCCACAGATCCCTTGATCCATGCGAAGGGAAGCGTGACACTGCTGCTACAGATCGGGAGGAAAGCGCACGTGCATGCCCCAGTGGAGTAGCGGACTGACTGCCCTGAGAGACTCAGAAGTACACCAAGATCCATGTCAGCACTGCAGAGGAATCCTCAGGTTCCAGCACGACTCCACACAAGATCTTAGGCACGGCATCGAAGGAGAGAATCCCGAGAGGCCCCCGAGCAACTCGCATGGGGACTGGCCTTTCCTGAGGCCTCCAGAGCGGGTCCCTGAGGTCCCCGTCGTAAGTGAGAGCACCTGCCGCAACTCGAGAAAATCCAGGAGGTTCTCCCCTCCAGGCGAGATGAGGCCATTTCCGCTGAGGCGTCTCGAGGCTAATCACATCTAACATCTGGAACTTCCAAAGGGTCCTTCACACCCTTGCTGCAACTCAAGAAGTTCCCCGACATACCGGTCTCCACTCAAGAGTAACATGAGAGTCCCGCCCATTTCCAGAGTGGCCCCGTTTCGACTGCTAGCTCGAGAGGAGGGATCCTTTCCCTGCGTGGTCGGGAAAGAATTCCTAGCATTCCTGTCGCATCTCAAGAGGAGGCGCTCTCCACAGGAAAGACGAGAGGAACTCCAGGATCAGGCCCCATTCCAGAGTCCCCCTGATTTCTCAGGCCATTGCAGGGAACCTGTTTCCCTGCACTGCCTCGACTTTCAAGGGAGGATCGACTCACACCACGTGGCACGTGGGACACCCTGTGGGGAAGCCTCGTGGGAAAGCCCTGTGGGAAAGCTCGAGGAAAGCCCTGATCCTTGATCAACGCAAAGGGAAGCGTGACACTGCTGCTTCGCTCGGAGGAAAGCGCACGTGCATTCCCCACTCGAGACGACGACTGACTCCCCTGGGGAGACTCCAGAAGTACCCCAAGATCCATCTCAGCACTTGAGAGGAATGCTCAGGTTCCGGCACCTACTCCACACAAGATCTTAGGCCCCGGCATCCACTGGAGAGGAATCCCGAGAGGCCCCGAGCAACTCGCATGGGGACTGGCCTTGCCTGAGGCCACCAGAGCGGTCCCTGAGGTCCCCGTCGTAAGTCGAGGAGCACCTGCCGCAACTCGAGAAAATCCAGGAGGTTCTCCCCTCCAGGCGAGATGAGGCCCATTTCCGCTGAGGCGTCTCGAGGCTAATCACACCTAAACTCTGGAACTTCCAAGGGTCCTTCACACCCTTGCTGCAACTCAAGAAGTTCCCCGACATACCCGATACACTCGAGAGGAAGCACGAGAGTCCCGCCCACATCCAGAGGAGCCCGTTTCCGCCTCCTAACTCGAGAGGAGGGATCCTTTCCCTGCGTGGTCGGGAAAGAATTCCCGGCGTTCCCGTCACACCTCAAGTGGAGGCGCTCTCCACAGGAAAGGCGAGAGGAACTCCCGGGTTGTGCCACATTCCCAGAGTCCCCCAGATGTGTCAGTCCATTCCAGGGAAACCTGTTTTCCCTGCACTGCCTCGACTTTCAAGCCGAGGATCGACTCACACCTCGGTGGCACGTGGGACAGCCCTGTGGGAAGGCCTCGTGGGAAAGCCTCGAGGGAAAGCCACAGATCCCTTGATCCACGCGACGGAAGCGTGACACTGCTGTTACAGCTCGGGAGGTAAGCGCACGTGCATACCCGCACTCGAGACGACGAGTGACTCCCCTGGGGAGACTCCAGAAGTACCCAGGATCCATGTCAGCACTGGAGAGGAATCCTCAGGTTCCGGCACCGACTCCAAACAAGGTCTTAGGGCCTGGCATCGAAGGAGAGGAATCCCGAGAGGCCCCCGAGCAACTTGCATGGGGACTGGCCTTTCCTGAGGCCACCAGAGCGGGTCCCTGAGGTCCCCGTCGTTAGTCGAGAGCACCTGCCACAACTCGAGAAAATCCAGGAGGTTCTCCCTTCCAGGCGAGATAAGGACCATTTCCGCTGAGGTGTCTCAAGGCTAATCACACCTAACCTCTGGAACTTACAAAGGGTCCTTCACACCCTTGCTGCAACTCAAGAAGATCCCCAACATACCCGTCTCCACTCGAGAGGAAGCACGAGAGTCCCGCCCAAATTCAGAGGAGCCCCGTTTCCGCCTCCTAGCTCGAGAGGAGGGATCCTTTCCATCAGTGATCGGGAAAGAGTTCCCAGTGTTTCCGGTGCATCTCAAGAGGAGGCGATCTCCACAGGAAAGGCGAGAGGAACTCCAGGGACGTGCACCATTCCCTAAGTCCCCCAGATGTCCCAGTCCATTCCAGGGACACCTGTTTTCCCTGCACTGCCTCTACTTTCAAGCCGAGGATCGACTCACACCACTGTGGCACGTGGGACAGCCCTGTGGGAAAGCCTCGTGGGAAAGCCTCTCGAGAGAAAGCCTCGTGGGAAAGCCTCGGGAAGCCACAGTTGCTTTGATTCACGCGAACGGAAGTGTGACACTGCTGCTACATCTCGGAAGGAAAGCGCACGTGCATGCCCCCACTCGATACGAGGACTGACTACCCTGAGAGACTCCAGAAGTACCCCAAGATCCACATCAGCACTGCGAGGAATCCTCACGTTCCGGCACCGACTCCAAACAAGGTTTTAGGCCCCTGCATCGACGGGAGAAGAATCCCGAGAGGCCCCGAGCAACTAGCATGGGTACTGGCCTTTCCTGAGGCCATCAGAGCGGTCCCTGAGGTCCCCGTCATAAGCGAGAGCAACTGCCGCAACTCGATAAAATCCAGGAGGTTCTCCCCTCCAGGCGAGATGAGGCCCGTTTCCTCTGAGGCGTCCCCAGGCTAATCACACCTAACCTCTGAACTTCGAAAACGTCCTTCACATCCTTGCTGCAACTCAAGAAGTTCCCCGACATACCCGTCTCCACTCGAGAGGAAGCACAGAGTCCCGCCCACATCCAGAGGAGCCCCGTTTCCGCCTCATAGCACGAGAGGAGGGATCCTTTCCCTGCATGGTCGGGAAAGAATTCCCGGCGTTCCCGTCGCCATCTCAAGAGGGTAGGCTTTCCACAGGAAGGCGTCAGGAACTCCAGGGTCCTTCCACCATTCCCAGAGTCGCCCAGATGTCTCAGGCCATTCCAGGGAAGCCTGTTTTCCCGGCACTGCCTCAAATTTCAAGCCGAGGATCGACTCACACCATGGTGGCACGTGGATAGCGCTGTGGTAAAGCCTCGGGGAAAGCCTGG
>NW_017218264.1:0-12013 GCF_001704415.2 Capra hircus | reverse complement strand
GAGAGATACGCCGGAATAATTTTCCCGCGGATCACGCAGGGAAGGATCCCTCGCTCTCTAAGGAGTGAGCGGAATACGGGCTCCTTCTGGATGTGGGCGGGACTGTCGGTGCTTCCTCTGCGAGTGGAGACGGGTATGTGGGGAAACTTCATTGAGTTGCAGCAAGGGTTGTGAAGGAGGCCTTTGAAGTTCCAGATTTAGGTGTGAATTATCCTCGAGACGGCCTGCAGCGGAAATGGGGCCTCATCTCGCCTGGAGGGGAGAACCTCCTGGGAATTTTCGCTCGGTTGTTGCGGCTTGCTTCCTAAGACTACGACGGTACTTCAGGAACCGCTCTGGGGCGCTCAGTGAAAGGCGCGTCCCATGCGAGTGTGCTGCATGGAGGCCTCTGGGATTCCTCTGCCCGTCATGCCGGGGCCTAAACCTTTTGGAGTCGCTGGGCCGAAACCTGAGGATTCCTCTCCAGTGCTGACATGGATCTTGGGGTACTTCTGGAGTATCCCCTGAGGAGTGAGTCTTCGTCTCCGTGTGGAGGCATGCACTTCTGCTTTCCTCCCGAGCTGTAGCAGCAATATCAATGCTTCCCGTCGGGAGGATCATGGGATCAGTGGCTTTCCCTCGGTGCTTTCCCACGAGGCTTTCCCATGAGGCTTTCCCTCAGGGCTGTCCCACGTGCCACGTGGTGTGAGTCAATCCTCGGCTTGAAAGTCGAGGCAGTGCAGGGAAAACAGGGTTTCCTGGAATGGACTGAGACATCTGGGGACTCTGGGAATCGTGACACGACCGTGGAGTTCCTCTGGCTTTCCTGTGCAGAGCGCCTCCACTTGAGATGCGACGGGAACGCCGGGAACTCTTTCCCGACCAACGCAGGGAAAGGATCCCTCCTCTCTAGCTATGAGGCGGAAACGGGGCTCCTCTGGATGTGGGCGGGACTCTCGTGCTTCGTCTCGAGTGGAGACGGGTATGTCGGGAAACTTCTTGAGTTGCAGCAAGGGTGTGAAGGACCCTTTGGAAGTTCCAGATATTAGGTGTGATTATCCTCGAGACGCCTCAGCGGAAATGGGCCTCATCTCGCCTGGAGGGGAGAACCTCCTGGATTTTCTCGAGTTGTTGCAGGTGCTCTCAACTTAAGACGGGACCTCAGGGACCGCTCTGGTGGCCTCAGGAAAGGCCAGTCCCCAAGCGAGTTGCTCTGGAGCTCTCGGGATTCCTCTCCCGTCGATGCCGGGGCCTAAGACCTTTTTGGAGTCGGGGCCAACCCTGAGGATGCCTCTGCATTGCTGACATGAATCTTTCCGTACTTCTGGAGTCTCGCCAGGGGAGTCATTCCTCATCTCGTGTGGGGGCATGCACCTGCCATTTCCTCACGAGCTGTAGCAGCAGTGTCACGCTTGCTGACGTGTGGATCAAGGGATCTGTCGCTTTCCATTGAGGCTTTCCCACGAGGCTTTCCAACAGGGCTGTCCACGTGCCACGGTGGTGTGAGTCGATCCTCGGCGTGGACGTCGAGGCAGTGCAGGGAAAACAGGTTCTTCCTGAATGGACTTAGACATCTGGGGGACTCTTAGAATGCTGGCAAGGCCCTGGAGTTCCTCTCGTCTTTCCTGTTGAAAGCGCCTCCTCTTGATATGCGACGCGAAGGCCTGGAATTCTTTCCCGAAGACGAAGGGAAAGGATCCCTCTTCTCGAGCTACGAGGCGGAAACGGGGCTCCACTGGATGTGGGCGGGACCCTCGTCCTTCCTCTCGAGTGGAGATGGGTATGTCGGAGAACTTCTTGACTTGCAGCAAGGGTGTGAAGGACCCTTTGGAAGTTCCAGAGGTTAGTTGTGATTAGCCTCGAGACGCCTCAGCGGAAATGGGTCCTCATCTCGCCTGGAGGGGAGAACCTCCTGGATTTTCTCGAGTTGCGGCAGGTGCTCTCGAGTTTCGACAGAGACCTCAGGGACCCGCTCTGGTGACCTCAGGAAAGGCCAGTCCCCATGCGAGGTGCTAGGGGCCCTCTCAGGATTCCTCTCCTGTCGATGCCGGGGCCTAAGACCTTGTGTGGAGTCGGGACCGGAACCTGAGGATTGCTCTCCAGTGCTGACATTGATATTGGCGTACTTCTGGAGTCTCCCAAGTAGCGTCAGTCTTCGGCTCGAGTGGGGTCATGCACGTGCGCTTTCCTCCTGAGCAGTAGCAGCAGTGTCTCGCTTCCCGTCCCGTGGATCAAGGGATCTGTGGCTTTCCCTCGAGTCTTCACATGAGGCTTTCTCTCAGGGCTATTCCACTTGCCACCATGGTGTGATCGATCCTCGGCGTAAAAGTCGAACCAGTGCAGGGAAAACAGGAACCTCCTTCTCCACAGTAGGGGGTACACTGTCCCCTTGGTCGGGTATCTCCAGGGCACTCGCGCTGGGGGGTTGCCCGTGGATATGCGGGCCTCAGGCTCCACGTGAGAAAAGCCCCAAATGGCATTAGCTGCCAGTCCAGACGCTGGCCCCTCAGGTCTCTGGCCGGAGCCTTGGGCTCCAGGCAACTCAAAGCCCTCGGGGGTGGCACTCTGGGACTGCTGTAGGGAATGGACGCCAAGAGCCCACGGAGGAGTTGGGGAGGGGCAGGGGGGAAACAGAGGCGAGGACAGCGAGGGATCTAGGTGGAGGCGCTGGAGAGAGCGTCTGGTGTCCCAGAATGCCTCAGAGGAGCCAGCGGGGGACAGTCGAGGCCCAGGGACCTGTGGAATGTGAAGGCGGGAAATCCCAGAGCAAGGCAGGCTGGGAAAGGGGGCGTTGGTGGCCAATTCAAAGGGACCTAGGGGCGTTTCCTGGGCGGTGAGCTCCCTTGGCACTGCTGAGGGCCCCTGATTGATCCACCCGAGATTGATCCCACCCCCGCTGAGAGGGAGGGCCACAAACCAAAGCCCCCGAACTGCCCGCCCACCCCAACGGGGATCTTGGCGGTCCGGGGCACAGCCGTGCCCGGGAAAAAGCCACTCACTCCACGGGACTCCGTCCAGGGTCTCTGCTTGGAAAGAGGCCAGGGGCGCCCCCTCCATCTACCCACCCAAACCTTATTGACGTCAATGGGCGGAGCCCTCCGCTTTCCAGAGTCCTGAGCTGCTGGGTCCCCGCCCACTCGGCCAGCAGTCTGCAGCGGGCCGTGTGCCTCTCCACCATGGCTTCGTCCGGGCTCCTTCCAGCACCTCAAGCAGTACGTTTGCCCTCGGTCCCTGTGGTCGGATCACATCTCAGGGATTTGCGGGTGGCCTGGGCAAGGCTCTCGGCCAACAGTGTTGACCCCCCCCCCCGACGAGGGCACACGTCCACTCCGAGACGGTGCTGGAGGAGCCGCCGATACCGAGCCATGGTGGAGAGGCACACGGGCCCGGGTCTGCACGAACTGGTGGAGCCACGAGTGCAGTGCTGGGTGGGACCCAGCAGCTCAGGACTCTGGAAAGCGGGAGGCGGCTCCGCCCCATTGACGTCAATAAGGTTTGGGTGGGTAGATGGAGGGGGCGCCCCTGGCTCTTTCAAGCAGAGACCCTGGACGGTCCCGTGGAGTGAGTGGGCTTTTCCCGGGCACGGCTGTGCCCCGGACCGCCAAGATCCCCGTTGGGGTGGGCGGGCAGTTCGGGGGGCTTTGGTTTGTGGCCCTCCCTCTCAGCGGGGGGTGGGATCAATCTCGGGTGGATCAATCAGGGGCCCTCAGCAGTGCCAAGGGAGCTCACCGCCCAGGAAACGCCCCTAGGTCCCTTTGAATTGGCCACCAACGCCCCCTTTCCCAGCCTGCCTTGCTCTGGGATTTCCCGCCTTTCACATTCCACAGGTCCCTGGGCCTCGACTGTCCCCCGCTGGCTCCTCTGAGGCATTCTGGGACACCAGACGCTCTCTCCAGCGCCTCCACCTAGATCCCTCGCTGTCCTCGCCTCTGTTTCCCCCCTGCCCCCTCCCCAACTCCTCCGTGGGCTCTTGGCGTCCATTCCCTACAGCAGTCCCAGAGTGCCACCCCGAGGGCTTTGAGTTGCCTGGAGCCCAAGGCTCCGGCCAGAGACCTGAGGGGCCAGCGTCTGGACTGGCAGCTAATGCCATTTGGGGCTTTTCTCACGTGGAGCCTGAGGCCCGCATATCCACGGGCAACCCCCCAGCGCGAGTGCCCTGGAGATACCCGACCAAGGGGACAGTGTACCCCCTACTGTGGGAGAAGGAGGTTCCTGTTTTCCCTGCACTGGTTCGACTTTCACGCCGAGGATCGATCACACCATGGTGGCAAGTGGAATAGCCCTGAGAGAAAGCCTCATGGGAAGACTCGAGGGAAAGCCACAGATCCCTTGATCCACGGGACGGGAAGCGAGACACTGCTGCTACCGCTCAGGAGGAAAGCGCACGTGCATGACCCCACTCGAGCCGAGGACTGACGCTACTTGGGAGACTCCAGAAGTACGCCAATATCCATGTCAGCACTGGAGAGCAATCCTCAGGTTCCGGTCCCGACTCCACACAAGGTCTTAGGCCCCGGCATCGACAGGAGAGGAATCCTGAGAGGGCCCCTAGCACCTCGCATGGGGACTGGCCTTTCCTGAGGTCACCAGAGCGGGTCCCTGAGGTCTCTGTCGAAACTCGAGAGCACCTGCCGCAACTCGAGAAAATCCAGGAGGTTCTCCCCTCCAGGCGAGATGAGGACCCATTTCCGCTGAGGCGTCTCGAGGCTAATCACAACTAACCTCTGGAACTTCCAAAGGGTCCTTCACACCCTTGCTGCAAGTCAAGAAGTTCTCCGACATACCCATCTCCACTAGAGAGGAAGGACGAGGGTCCCGCCCACATCCAGCGGAGCCCCGTTTCGCCTCGTAGCTCGAGAAGAGGGATCCTTTCCCTTCGTCGTCGGGAAAGAATTACCAGGCCTTCGCGTCGCATCTCAAGAGAGGCGCTTTCAACAGGAAAGACGAGAGGAACTCCAGGGCCTTGCCAGCATTCCAAGAGTCCCCCAGATGTCTAAGTCCATTCAAGAAGAACCTGTTTTCCCTGCACTGCCTCGACGTTCATGCCGAGGATCGACTCACACCACCGTGGCACAGTGGGACAGCCCTGTTGGAAAGCCTCGTGGGAAAGCCTCAATGGAAAGCGACAGATCCCTTGATCCACACGTCGGCAAGCGTGACACTGCTGCTACAGCTCGTGAGGAAATGGCAGGTGCATGCCCCCACACGAGATGAGGAATAGACTCCCCTGGCGACACTCCAGAAGTACGGAAAGATTCATGTCAGCACTGGAGACGGCATCCTCAGGGTCTGGCCCCGACTCCAAAAAGGTCTTAGGCCCCGGCATCGACGGGAGAGGAATCCCGAGAGGCTCCAGAGCAACTCGCTTGGGGACTGGCCTTTCCTGAGGCCACCAGAGCGGTCCCTGAGGTCCCGTCTTAAGTTGAGAGCACCTGCCACAACTCGAGAAAATCCAGGAGGTTCTCCCCTCCAGGCGAGATGAGGCCCATTTCCGACTGAGGCGTCTCGAGGATAATCACACCTAACATCTGGAACTTCCAAAGGGTCCTTCACACCCTTGTTGCAACTCAAGGAAGTTCCCCGACATACCCGTCTCCACTCGAGACGAAGCACGAGAGTCCCGCCCACATCCAGAGGAGCCCCGTTTCCGCCTCATAGCTCAGAGGATGGATCCTTTCCCTGCGTGGTCGGGAAAGAGTTCCCGGCGTTCCCGTCGCATCTCAAGTGGAGGCGCTCTGCACAGGAAAGGCCAGAGGAACTCGACGGTCGTGCCACCGATTCCCAGAGTCCCCCAGATGTCTCAGTCCATTCCAGGAAACCCTGTTTTCCCTGCACTGCCTCGACTTTCAAGCCGAGGATTGACTCACACCACGGTGGCACGTGGGACAGGCCCTGAGGGAAAGCCTCATGGGAAAGCCTCGTGGGAAAGCACCGACGGAAAGCCACTGATCCCATGATCCTCCGACGGGAAGCATGATCATTGCTTGCTACAGCTCGGGAGGAAAGCACAAGTGCATGCCTCCACACGAGACGAAGACTCACTCCTCAGGGATACTCCAGAAGTACCCCAAGATCCATGTCAGCACTGGAGAGGAATCCTCAGGTTCCGGAAGCGACTCCACACAAGGTCTTAGGGCCCAGCATCGACAGTACAGGAATCCTGACAGGCCCCCGAGCAACTCCCATGGGGACTGGCCTTTCCGGAGGCCACCAGAGTGGGTCCCTGAGGTCCCCGTCGTAAGTCGAGAGCACCTGCCACAATTCGAGAAAATCCAGGAGGTTCTCCCCTCCAGGCGAGATGAGGCCCATTTCCGCTGAGGCGTCTCGAGGCTAATCACACCTAAACTCTGGAACTTCCAAACGGTCCTTCACACCCTTGCTGCAACTCAGAAGTTCCCCGACATACCCGTCTCCACTGAGAAGAAGCAGGAGAGTCCCGCCCACATCCAGAGGAGCACCGTTTCCTCCTCCTAGCTCGAGAGGAGGGATCCTTTCCCTGCGTGGTCGGGAAAGAAATGCCAGCGTTCCCGTCGCATCTCAAGAGGAGGCGCTCTCCACAGGAAATGGAGAGAGGAATTCCAGGGATCGTGCCACCATTCCCAGAGTCCCTCTATTGTCTCCAGTCGATTCCAAGGAAACCTGTTTTCCCTGCACTGCCTCGACTTTCAAGCCGAGGATCCATGCACACCACGCGTGGACAGCCTGTGGGCCAGCCCTGTGGGAAAGACTCGAGGGAAAGCCACAGATCCCTTGATCCACGCGAAGGGAAGCGTGACACTGCTCCTGCAGTTCGGCAGGAAAGCCCATGTGCCTGCCCCCACTCTGACGAGGACTGACTACCCTGGGGAGACTCTAGAAGTATCCCTAGATCCATGTCAGCACTGGAGAGGAATCCTCAGATTCCGGCAACGACTCCACACAAGGACTTAGGCACCAGCATCAACGGGAGAGGAATCCTAAGAGGCTCCCGAGAAACTCGCATGGGGACTGGCCTTCCCTGAGGCCACCAGAGCGGGTCCCTGAGGTCCCCGTCCTACGTGGAAAGCACCTGCCGCAACTCGAGTAAATCCAGGAGTTTATCCCCTTCAGGCGAGATGAGGCCTATTTCCGCTGAGGCGTCTGGAGGCTAATCACACCTAACCTCTGGAACTTCCAAAGGGTCCTTCACACCCTTGCTGCAACTCAAGAAGTTCCCCGACATACCCGTCTCCACTCGAGAGGAAGCACGGGAGTCCCGCCCACATCCAGAGGAGCCTCCTTTTCCGCCTCATAGCTCCAGAGGAGGGATCCTTTCCCCTGCGTGGTCGGGATAGAATTCCTGTGGCAGGAGCGTCCCGTCGCACTCTCAAGATGGAGGCGCCTCACGGAACAGCCGGGAATTCTATCCGACCACGCAGGGAAAGGATCCCTCCTCTGGAGCTATGAGGCGGAAAGAGGCTCCTCTGGATGTGGGCGGGACTCCCGTGCTTCCTCTCGAGTGGAGACGGGTATGTCGGGGAACTTCTTGAGTTGCAGCAAGGGTGTGAAGGACCCTTTGGAAGTTCCAGAGGTTAGGTGTGATTAGCCTCCAGACGCCCTCAGCGGAAATAGGGCCTCATCTCGCCTGAAGGGGATAAACTCCTGGATTTACTCGAGTTGCGGCAGGTGCTTTCCACGTAGGACGGGGACCTCAGGGACCCGCTCTGGTGGCCTCAGGGAAGGCCAGTCCCCATGCGAGTTGTCTCGGGAGCCTCTTAGGATTCCTCTCCCGTTGATGCTGGTGCCTAAGTCCTTGTGTGGAGTCGTTGCCGGAATCTGAGGATTCCTCTCCAGTGCTGACATGGATCTAGGGATACTTCTAGAGTCTCCCCAGGGTAGTCAGTCCTCGTCAGAGTGGGGGCAGGCACATGGGCTTTCCTGCCGAACTGCAGGAGCAGTGTCACGCTTCCCTTCGCGTGGATCAAGGGATCTGTGGCTTTCCCTCGAGTCTTTCCCACAGGGCTGGTCCCAGGTGCCACCGTGGTGTGCATGGATCCTCGGCTTGAAAGTCCGAGGCAGTGCAGGGAAAACAGGTTTCCCTTGGAATCGCACTGAGACAACTAGAGGGACTCTGGGAATGGTGGCACGATCCCTGGAATTCCTCTCTGCCATTTCCTGTGGAGAGCGCCTCCTCTTGAGATGCGACGGGAACGCTGGCATTTCTTTCCCGACCACGCAGGGAAAGGATCCCTCCTCTCGAGCTAGGAGGAGGAAACGGTGCTCCTCTGGATGTGGGCGGGACTCTCCTGCTTCTTCTCAAGTGGAGACGGGTATGTCGGGGGAACTTCTTGAGTTGCAGCAAGGGTGTGAAGGACCGCTTTGGAAAGTTCCAGAGTTTAGGTGTGATTAGCCTCGAGACGCCTCAGCGGAAATGGGCCTCATCTCGCCTGGAGGGGAGAACCTCCTGGATTTTCTCGAATTGTGGCAGGTGCTCTCGACTTACGACGGGGACCTCAGGGACCCACTCTGGTGGCCTCCGGAAAGGCCAGTCCCCATGGCGAGTTGCTCGGGGGCCTGTCAGGATTTCCTGTACTGTCGATGCTGGGGCCTAAGACCTTGTGTGGAGTCGCTTGCCGGAACCTGAGGATTCCTCTCCAGTGCTGACATGGATCTTAGGGGTACTTCTGGAGTATCCCCTGAGGAGTGAGTCTTCGTCTCGTGTGGAGGCATGCACTTGTGCTTTCCTCCCGAGCTGTAGCAGCAATGTCATGCTTCCCGTCGGGAGGATCAAGGGATCAGTGGCTTTCCCTCGGTGCTTTCCCACGAGGCTTTCCCATGAGGCTTTCCCTCAGGGCTGTCCCACGTGCCACCGTGGTGTGAGTCAATTCCCTCGCTTGAAAGTCGAGGCAGTGCAGGGAAAACAGGGTTTCCTGGAATGGACTGAGGACATCTGGGGGACTCTGGGAATGGTGGCACGACCGCTGGAGTTCCTCTGCGCCTTTCCTGTGCAGAGCGCCTCCACTTGAGATGCGACGGGGAACGCTGGGAACTCTTTCCCGACCACGCAGGGAAAGGATCCCTCCTCTCTGAGCTATGAGGCGGAAACGGGGCTCCTCTGGATGTGGGCGGGACTCTCGTGCTTCGTCTCGAGTGGAGACGGGTATGTCGGGGAACTTCTTGAGTTGCAGCAAGGGTGTGAAGGACCCTTTGGAAGTTCCAGATGTTTAGGTGTGATTATCCTCGAGACGCCTCAGCGGAAATGGGCCTCATCTCGCCTGGAGGGGAGAACCTCCTGGATTTTCTCGAGTTGGTGGCAGGTGCTCTCAACTTAAGACGGGACCTCAGGGACCGCTCTGGTGGCCTCAGGAAAGGCCAGTCCCCAGCGAGTTGCTCTGGAGCCTCTCGGGATTCCTCTCCCGTCGATGCCGGGGGCCTAAGACCTTTTGGAGTCGGGTCCAGACCCTGAGGATGCCTCTCCAGTGCTGACATGAATCTTTCCGTACTTCTGGAGTCTCGCCAGGGGAGTCATTCCTCATCTCGTGTGGGGGCATGCACCTGCCATTTCCTCACGAGCTGTAGCAGCAGTGTCACGCTTGCCTGACGTGTGGATCAAGGGATCTGTCGCTTTCCATTGAGGCTTTCCCACGAGGCTTTCCAACAGGGCTGTCCCACGTGCCACGGTGGTGTGAGTCGATCCTCGGCATGAACGTCGAGGCAGTGCAGGGAAAACAGGTTCTTCTTGAATGGACTTAGACATCTGGGGGACTCTTGGAATGCTGGCAAGGCCCTGGAGTTCCTCTCGTCTTTCCTGTTGAAAGCGCCTCCTCTTGAGATGCGACGCGAAGGCCTGGAATTCTTTCCCGACGACGAAGGGAAAGGATCCCTCTTCTCGAGCTACGAGGCGGAAACGGGGCTCCGCTGGATGTGGGCGGGACCCTCGTCCTTCCTCTCGAGTGGAGATGGGTATGTCGGAGAACTTCTTGACGTTGCAGCAAGGGTGTGAAGGACCCTTTGGAAGTTCCAGAGGTTAGTTGTGATTAGCCTCGAGACGCCTCAGCGGAAATGGGCTCTCATCTCGCCTGGAGGGGAGAACCTCCTGGATTTTCTCGAGTTGTGGCAGGTGCTCTCGAGTTTCGACAGGAGACCTCAGGGACCCGCTCTGGTGACCTCAGGAAAGGCCAGTCCCCATGCGAGGTGCTAGGGGCCCTTCTCAGGATTCCTCTCCTGTCGATGCCGGGGCCTAAGACCTTGTGTGGAGTCGGGACCGGAACCTGAGGATTCCTCTCCAGTGCTGACATGGATCTTGGCGTACTTCTGGAGTCTCCCAAGTGGCGTCAGTCCTCGGCTCGAGTGGGGTCATGCACGTGGCGCTTTCCTCCTGAGCGGTAGCAGCAGTGTCACGCTTCCGTCCCGTGGATCAAGGGATCTGTGGCTTTCCCTCGAGTGCTTCCCATGAGGCTTTCTCTCAGGGCTATTCCACTTGCCACCATGGTGTGATCGATCCTCGGCGTGAAAGTCGAACCAGTGCAGGGAAAACAGGAACCTCCTTCCCCACAGTAGGGGGTACACTGTCCCCTTGGTCGGGTATCTCCAGGGCACTCGCGCTGGGGGGTTGCCGTGGATATGCGGGCCTCAGGCTCCACGTGAGAAAAGCCCCAAATGGCATTAGCTGCCAGTCCAGACGCTGGCCCCTCAGGTCTCTGGCCGGAGCCTTGGGCTCCAGGCAACTCAAAGCCCTCAGGGGTGGCACTCTGGGACTGCTGTAGGGAATGGACGCCAAGAGCCCACGGAGGAGTTGGGGAGGGGGCAGGGGGAAACAGAGGCGAGGACAGCGAGGGATCTAGGTGGAGGCGCTGGAGAGAGCGTCTGGTGTCCCAGAATGCCTCAGAGGAGCCAGCGGGGGACAGTCGAGGCCAGGGACCTGTGGAATGTGAAAAGGCGGGAAATCCCAGAGCAAGGCAGGCTGGGAAAGGGGGCGTTGGTGGCCAATTCAAAGAGACCTAGGGGCGTTTCCTGGGCGGTGAGCTCCCTTGGCACTGCTGAGGGCCCCTGATTGATCCACCCGGGATTGATCCCACCCCCCGCTGAGAGGGAGGGCCACAAACCAAAGCCCCGAACTGCCGCCCACCCCAACGGGGATCTTGGCGGTCCGGGGCACAGCCGTGCCCGGGAAAAGCCCACTCACTCCACGGGACTCCGTCCAGGGGTCTCTGCTTGGAAAGAGGCCAGGGGGCGCCCCCTCCATCTACCCACCCAAACCTTATTGACGTCAATGGGGGCGGAGCCGCCTCCCGCTTTCCAGAGTCCTGAGCTGCTGGGTCCCCGCCCACTCGGCCAGCAGTCTGCAGCGTGCCCGTGTGCCTCTCCCACCATGGCTTCGTCCGGCTCCTCCAGCACCTCAAGCAGTACGTTTGCCCTCGGTCCCTGTGGTCGGATCACATCTCAGGGGATTTGCGGGTGGCCTGGGCAAGGGCTCTCGGCCAACGTGTTGTCCCCCCTCCCACCGAGAACGGCGGGGACCCATCGGCCAGGCCCGGGGTTCCGAGGCGTCAGGTGTGCCAAATTCGGAGGGCCTGGCATCGTTCGTTCATCTTGCTCCTTTGGCACACGCATGGCTTCTCCGTTCTCTTTTCTGGGAAGACAGTGTTGTTTCAGGGGCGTGCTGCGGGGGGCGGGGGCCGGGGTGGTGGTGGGGAGCAGGTGCTGTGCTGGGATGAGGCCCTTTATCCTGTATTTTCCTGTGGGAATGGGAGTCGGGGAGCTCTGTGGCCTTGCTGCCTTTAGTGGCTTCCTCTGCGCAGGGGCCTAGTGGCTTCTGCCTTTTGTCAGGCGTTACGGGGTTTGGCGTCGCTTTGTGCCTTGGCCTTTTGGCCTTGGCCTGGCCTTGGCTTTTGCCCTTGTTGCCTTGCCCTTGCCTTGGCCTTGGGCTGGCCTTGCCTTGCCTTGAATTGAACTTGACCTTGACCTTGACCTTGAACTTGAACTTCTTTGAACTTTTGAACTTGACCTTGACCTGAATTGACCTGACCTTGAACCTTGAACCTTGACCTTGAACTTGACCTTTGACCTTGACCTT
>NW_017218263.1:0-12013 GCF_001704415.2 Capra hircus | reverse complement strand
TCCCATCTATTTGCCATGAAGTGATGAGACTGGATGCAATGATTTTAGTTTTCTGAATGCTGAGCCTTTAAGCTAACTTTTTCACTCTCCTCTTTCACTTTCATCAGGAGACTCTTTAGTTCTTCTTCACTTTCTGCCATAAGGGTGGTGTCATCTGCATATCTGAGATTCTTGATATTTCTCCCAGCAATCTGGATTCCAGCGTGTGCTTCCTCCAGCCAGTGTTTCTCATGATGTACTCTGCATATAAGTTAAATAAGCAGGGTGACAATACACTGCCTTGACATATTCCTTTTCCTATTTAGAACCAGTCTGTTGTTCCATGTCCAGTTCGAACTGTTTCTTCCTGACCTGCATACAGGTTTCTCAAGAGACAGGTCAGGTGGTCTGGTATTCCCATCTCTTTCAGAATTTTTCCCAGTTTATTGTGATCCACACAGTCAAAGGCTTTGGCATAGTCAATAAAGCAGAAATAGATGTCTTTTTTTCTGGAACTCTCTTGCTTTTTCAATGATCCAGTGGATGTTGGCAGTTTGATCTCTGGTTTCTCTGCATGTTTTAAATCCCTCTTGAACATTTGGAAGTTCACAGTTCATGTGAACTTGGAGAATTTTGAGCATTACTTTACTAGTGTGTGAGATGAGTGCAATTGTGCAGCAGCTTGAATATTCTTTGTCATTGCCTTTCTTTGGGATTGGAATGAAAACTGACCTAATGACTAGATGTTTTCAATTGCATATGCTGAAAGAACTGGCTGTGCAGTTTTGAAGAAAAAAAAAATCATTTTTAACCCATTTTTCTCTGAAGTGCAAGGCATATCATGGCCATCCCTGAATCATAAAGTCACCTTTTCTTTATGTAGTCATAGTTTCATGCCTAAATTATAGGCCAACTCGTGCTCAAATGGACTCTGATGTCAGGGGCAGATCAACTAATAAAAAGCTTGGATTGTCCCTCTGGAGGAAAGTGAGATCTTGGTCCCACGAGAAGAATCTGAAGGGTTAAGGGAACTTGCAAGAGTGGGGAAAGCTTAGTCCATCCTACATGTACCAAAATCTTAAATAAGGCTTATTTACTTTACCGAAGTAAAAAAACAGATGATGAAAACAATTATAAATCAATGAAAGGTAAAGAAATCCATAGTCTGTTATCAAAAATTGCATTCTAAGAAAACTTTGTTCTCTTAACCTAGAGAGGAGACTAAATTCCATCTGGTACCAGCTTACCAGAAGACAAACAAACAAACAAACAAATTATCGGTAAGCTTAAAAAAAAGTATATTCCATATATCTTGAAGTAGCAGTATTTCTGCAAAAGGCATCAGTGTGAAACCATAGAGGACATGGTTAAAACCTGATTAAATAGAAATTGACAATGTAATCTGGTCACTGCTGCGACTTGAAATGCTTTAATATGATAACTGGAATTATAACTGACAGCATTTGACCAGGACATATCAGATTTTCACGGATGTCAGATAATTTCTAGGATATCTATATTAGGAACTGAAGGAATCTTTGAACCTAGGAAAGAAAACAACAGTCTCAAAGGCCCTTGCTGAATCATCTATCAGCAAGGAATGTCTTTGCAAGGATCGCAAAGTGAAGGGAAAATACACCGACCTGCCTCTGCAACTTTGGTCCTCTGAGCAGATCTGGAGGTCTCCCTTTGTATAAGCTAACCTGTTCCTTCCAAATAGAGGTTTGCAACACAAAACAAGTGGCCGCCTATTCTTCCCCGAAGGAGGCTCTCTTTCCCCACATCCTGCGAACACCCTTTCCCAGCCTCCTGGAAAAGCGCTTCTTGCAGTTCCTTTCAGAAAATCCTATGGACGGAGAAGCCTGGTAGGCTGCAGTCCGTGGGGTCGCTGAGGGTCGGACACGACTGAGCGACTGCACTTTCATTTTCACTTTCATGCATTGGAGAAGGCAATGGCAACCCACTTACTGTTCTTGCCTGGAGAATCCCAGGGACGGGGAGCCTAGTGGGCTACCGTCTATGGCGTCGCACAGAGTCGAACACGACTGAAGCAACTTAGCAGCAGCAGCAGCAGCAGTTCCTTTCTTAGGGGCAGTTATCCCTGAGATTGGGACCTGGAAAGGCAGAGCCACCTCCACACACACGTCTTTTCTGTCCCCTTTCCTCTGGAGGAGAGCTCTAGTGAGCCTAGGTCTGTCAGGAAAATTCTTGGCTTTGACGGGATCCCACCCAGTGTGTGAACCTGCATACCCGACCTAGGGGCCACAGGCACCTGTTTTGCTCGAGTGGGTCCTGGAGGGGTGCAGCATAGCAAGAGCTTAAAAATCCATCCAATTTGTCTTTTTTTTTTTACCTCGGGAGAGAACGAGTTTGCTCCACCTCCACCCTTTGGCAGTGTGGAGGGAAGAGGGCACCACCCTCTCCCAAAGGGGACATAGGGCCTACCAGGAGAGAAAGGCCCCTTGAGGAGCTGAGCCCAGGTAGGCAGCCAGTGATGTCAAGCACACTCCCGCTGCTTGCTTCTTCATGGGCACTCCCACGATCTGCTAGGAATGTCTTTGCAAGGATCTCAAAGGGAAGGGGAGATACATGGCCCTGTCTCTGGAACTTCAGTCCTCTGAGCAGATCTGGAGGTCTTGAGTTGTATAAGCAAACCTGTTCCTTCCAAATAGAGGCTTGCAAACACACCCCGGTGGTTGCCTCTTCTTCCCCGAAGAAGTCTTTCTTTCCCCACATGCTGCGAACTCCCTGTCCCAACCTCCAAGAATAGCGCTTCTTGCCATTCCTTTCTTAGAGGCAGTTATCCCTGAGCTTGGGGCCGTAGGGAGTAGCCCCACACTCACAGGGAAAGGCAAAGACTCCTCCATACATCTCCTCTATCCCCTTTGCTCTGGAGGAGAGCTCTAGTGAGCCTAGGTCTTTCAGGAAAATTCTTGGCTTGGACAGGATCTCACCCTGTTTGTGAACCTGCATACCCAACCAGGGGCCACAGAGCACCTGTTTCAGTAAAGTGGGCCCTGAAAGGGTGCAGCCTAGCAAGAGCTTGAAAATCCATTCAATTGCTGTTTTTGTACCTCTGACAGAGCGAGCTTGGCTCCACCCTTTGGCAGTGAGGAGAAAAGAGGCATGACACCCTCCCCAAGGGGACATGGGGCCTACTTCGAGAGGAAAGGCCCCTTGTGGAGCTGAGGCCAGGAAGGCACACAGTCGTGTCAAACACACTCCCACTGCTTGCTTCTTCAGGGGCACTCCCGCTATCAGCTAGGAATGTCTTTGCAATGATCACAAAGGGAAGGGGAGATACAGGGCCCTGCTTCTGGACCTCCGGTGCTCTGAGCAAATCTCGAGGTCTCCCGTTGTGGTTCAAGGTCAATCAAGTCAAGTCAAGTTCAAGTTCAATTCAAGTTCAAGTTCAAGTTCAAGTTCAAGCTCAAGTCAAGTTCAAGTTCAAGGTCAACTTCAAGTTCAAGGTCAAGGTCAAGTTTTCAAGTTCAAGTCAAGGTCAAGGTCAAGTTCAAGTTCAGTTCAAGTTCAAGTTCAAGTTCAAGTTTCAATCAAGTTCAAGTTCAAGCAAGTTCAAGTTCAAAAGTTCAAGGTTCAAGGTCAAGGTCAAGGTCAAGTTCAAGTTGAAGTTCAAGTTCAAGGTCAAATTCAAGTTCAAGTTCAAGTCAAGTCAAGGAAGTTCAAGTTCAAGTTCAAGTCAAAGTCAAGTTCAAAGTTCAAGTTCAAGTTCAAGTTCAAGTTCAAGTCAAGTTCAAGTTCAAGTTCAAGGTCAAGTTGAAGTTGAAGTTCAAGGTCAAGTTCAAGTTCAATTCAAGGTCAAGGTCAAGCCCAAGTTCAAAGTTCAAGGTCCAAGGTCAAGGGTCAAGGTCAAGTTCCAAGGGCAGGGCAAGGCCAAGCCCAAGACCAAGGCAAGGGCAAACGGCAACGCCCAAGGGCAAGCCAAGGGCCCAGGCCAAGGCAAAGGGCAAGGCCACCAAAGCGACGCCCAAACCCCGTTAACGCCTGACAAAAAGGCAGAAGCCACTAGGCCCCTGTGCAGAGGAAGCCACTGAAGGCAGCAAGGCCACAGAGCTCCCCGACTCCCATTCCCACATGAAGATGTGAGGATAAAGGGCCTCATCCCAGCAAAGCACCCGCTCCCACCACCCCCCAACCCCGGCCCCCGCCCCCCACAGCACGCCCCCTGAAACAACACTGTCTTCCCAGAAAAGAGAACGGAGAAGCCATGTGTGTGCCAAAGGAGCAAGATGAACGAACGATGCCATGCCCTCCGAATTTGGGCACACCTGACGCCTCGGAACCCCGGGCCTGGCCGATGGGTCCCAGCCGTTCTCGGGTGGAGGGGGGTCAACACATTGGCCGAGAGCCCTTGCCCAGGCCACCCGCAAATCCCCTGAGATGTGATCCGACCACAGGGACCGAGGGCAAACGTACCGCTTGAGGTGCTGGAGGAGCCAGACGAAGCCATGGTGGGAGAGGCACACGGGCACGCTGCAGACTGCTGGCCGAGTGGGCGGGGACCCAGCAGCTCAGGACTCTGGAGAACGGGAGGCGTCTCCGCCACCATTGACGTCAATAGGGTTTGGGTGGGTAGATGGAGGGGGCCGCCCCTGGCCTCTTTCCAAGCAGAGACCCTGGACGGAGTCCCGTGGAGCGAGTGGGCTTTTCCCGGGCACGGCTGTGCCCTGGACCGCCAAGATCCCCGTTGGGGTGGGCGGGCAGTTCGGGGGCTTTGGTTTGTGGCCCTCCCTCGCAGCGGGGATGGGTTCAACCCCGAGTGGATCAATCAGGGGCCCTCAGCAGTGCCAAGGGAACTCACCGCCCAGGAAACGCCCCTAGGTCCCTTTGAATTGGCCACCAACGCCCCCTTTCCCAGCCTGCCTTGCTCTGAGATTTCCCGCCTTTTCACATTCCACAGGTCCCTGGTCCTCGGACTGTCCCCCGCTGGCTCCTCCGAGGCATTCCGGGACACCAGACGCTCTCTCCAGCGCCTCCACCTAGATCCCTCGCTGTCCTCGCCTCCGTTTCCCCCATGCCCCCTCCCCAACTCCTCCGTGGGCTCTTGGCATCCTTTCCCTACAGCAGTCCCAGAGTGCCACCGCCGAGGGCTTTGAGTTGCCTGGAGCCTAAGGCTCCGGCCAGAGACCTGAGGGGCCAGCGTCTGGACTGGCAGCTAATGCCATTTGGGGCTTTTCTCACGTGGAGCCTGAGGCCCGCACCTCCGCGGGGCAACCCCCAGCGCGAGTGCCCTGGAGATACCCGCCCAAGGGGACAGTGTATCCCCTACTGTGGGGAAGGAGGTTCCTGTTTTCCCTGCACTGGTTCGACTTTCACGCCGAGGATCGACTCACACCATGGTGGCAAGTGGAATAGCCCTGTGGGAAAGCCTCATGGGAAAGACTCCAGGGAAAGCCACAGATTCCTTGATCCACGAGAAGGGAAGCGTGACACTGCTGCTACCGCTCGGGAGGAAAGCGCACGTGCATGACCCCACTCGAGCCGAGGACTGACGCAAGCTTGGGAGACTCCAGAAGTACGCCAAGATCCATGTCAGCACTGGAGAGGAATCCTCAGGTTCCGGTCCCGACTCCACACAAGGTCTTAGGCCCCGGCATCGACGGGAGAGGAATCCTGAGAGGCCCCCTAGCACCTCGCATGGGGACTGGCCTTTCCTGAGGTCACCAGAGCGGGTCCCTGAGGTCTCCGTCGTAACTCGAGAGCACCTGCCGCAACTCGAGAAAATCCAGGAGGTTCTCCCCTCCAGGCGAGATGAGGCCGATTTCCGCTGAGGCGTCTCGAAGGCTAATCACACCTAACCTCTGGAACTTCCAAAGGGTCCTTCACACCCTTGCTGCAAGTCAAGAAGTTCTCCCGACATACCCATATCCACTCGAGAGGAAGGACGAGGTTCCCGCCCATATCCAGCGGAGCCCCGTTTCCGCCTCGTAGCTCGAGAAGAGGGATCCTTTCCCTTCGTCGTCGGGAAAGAATTCCCGGCCTTCCCGTCGCATCTCAAGAGGAGGCGCTCTCAACAGGAAAGACGAGAGGAACTCCAGGGCCTTGCCAGCATTCCAAGAGTCCCCCAGATGTCTAAGTCCATTCCAGAAGAAACTGTTTTCCCTGCACTGCCTCGACGTTCACGCCGAGGATCGACTCACACCACCGTGGCACGTGGGACAGCCCTGTTGGAAAGCCTCGTGGGAAAGCCTCAATGGAAAGCGACAAGATCCCTTGATCCACACGTCGGCAAGCGTGACACTGCTGCTGCAGGTCGTGAGGAAATGGCAGGTGCATGCCCCCACACGAGATGAAGACTGACTCCCCTGGTGAGACTCCAGAAGTACGGAAAGATTCATGTCAGCACTGGGAGAGGCATCCTCAGGGTCTGGCCCCGACTCCACACAAGGTCTTAGGCACCGGCATCGATGGGAGAGGAATCCCTAGAGGCCCCCTGGTAACTCGCATGGGGACTGGCCTTTCCTGAGGCCACCAGAGCGGGTCCCTGAGGACCCGTCATAACTCGAGAGAACCTGCCGCAACTGGGTAAAATCCAGGAGGTTCTCCCCTCCAGGCGGGATGAGGCCCATTTCCTCTGAGGTGTCTGGAGGCTCATCACACCTAACCTCTGGAAATTCAAAAGGGTCCTTGCTGCAACTCAAGAAGTTCCCCGACATACCCGTCTCCACACGAGAGGAAGCACGAGGGTCACGCCCACATTCAGAGGAACCCCGTTTCCGAGATGAAGGATCCTATCCTGCTTAGTCAGGAAAGATTTTTCGGCGTTCCCATGGCATCTCAAGAGCAAGGGTTCTTAATAGGAAAGGCGAGAGGAACTCCAGGGTCGTGCCACCATTTCAAGAGTCCCCCAGATGTCTCAGTCCATTTCAGAGGAACCCGTTTTCCCAGCACTGCCTCGACTTTCACGCCGAGGATCCACTCACACCATGGTGGCATGTGGGACAGCCCTGTGAGAAAGCCTCGAGGGAAAGCCAGAGATCCCTTGATCCCCGCGAAGGGAAGCGTGACACATCTGCTACACCTGTCCCTGAGGTCACGGTCGTATGTCGAGAGTACCTGCCGCAACTCGAGAAAATCCAGGAGGTTCTCTGCTCCAGTCGAGATGAGGCCCATTTTCTCTGCGGCGTCTCGAGAGTAATCACAACTAAACTCTGGAACTTCCAAAGTGTCCTAAACACCATTGCTAAAACTCAAGAAGTTCCCCGACATACTCGTCTCCACTCCAGAGGAAGCACCAGGGTCCGGCCACCGCCAGAGGAGCTCCGTTTCCGCCTCCAAGCTCGAGATGAGGGATCCTTCCCTGCTTCCTCGGGAAAGAATTCCCGACGTTTCGACGCATCTCAAGAGGAGGCGCGCTGCACAGGAAAGGCGAGAGGAACTCATGGGTCGTGCCACCATTCCAAGAGTCCCCCAGATGTCTCAGTCCATTCCAGAGGATCCTGTTTTCCCTGCACTGCTTCGACTTTCACGCCGAGGATCGACTCACACCACGGTGGCACGTGTGACAACCCTGTGGGAAAGCCTCGTGGGAAAGCCTCGAGGGAAAGCCACAGATCCCTTAATCCACGCGACGGGAAGCGTGACACTGCTGCTACAGCACGGGAGGAAAGCGCACGTGCATGCCCCTACTCGAGACGAGAACTGACTCCCCTGGGGAGACTCCAGAAATACCCCCAAGATGCATGTCAGCCCTGGAGAGGAATCCTCAGGTTCCGGCCCCGACTCCACACAAGGTCTTAGGCCCTGGCATCGACGGGAGAGGAATAGCGACAGGACCTCTAGCAACTCGCATGGGGACTGGCCTTTCCTCAGGCCAACAAAGCGGGTCCTTGAGGTCCAGGTCGTAAGTCGAGAGCACCTGCCGCAACTCGAGAAAATCCAGGAGGTTCTCCCCTCCAGGTGAGATGAAGCCCATTTCCGCTGAGACGTATCGAGGCTAATCACACCTAACCTCTCGAACTTCCAAAGAGTCCTTCACACCCTTGCTTCAACTCAAGAAGTTCCCCGACATAACCGTCTCCACTTGAGAGGAAGCACAAGAATCCCGCCCACATCCAGTGGAGCCCCTTTTCTGCCTCCTAGCTCGAGAGGAGGGATCCTTTCCCTGCGTGTTCGGTCAAGAATTCCCGGCGTTCCCGGTGCATCTCAAGAGGAGGCGCTCTCCACACTAAAGACGAGAGGAACTCCAGGGTCGTGCCACCATTCCCTGAGTCCCCCATGTGTCTCAGTCCATTCCAGGGAAAACTGTTTTCCCTGCACTGCCTCGACTTTCAAGCCGAGGATCGACTCACACCAACTGTAGCATGTGGGACAGCCCTGTGGAAAAGCCTCGTGGGAAAGCCTCGAGGGAAAGCCTCGAGGGAAAGCCACAGATCCCTTGATCCACGCGAAGGGAAGCGTGACACTGCTGCTACAGCTCGGAGGAAAGCGCACGTGCATGCCCCACTCGAGACGAGGACTTACTCCCCTGGGGAGACTCCAGAAGTACCCCAAGAATCCATGTCTGCACTGGAGAGGAATCCTCAGGTTATGGCACCGAACTCCACACAAGGTCTTAGGCCCCGGCATCGACTGGGAGAGGAATTCCGAAAGGCCCCTGAACAACTCGCATGGGTACTGGCCTTTCCTGAGGCCACCAGAGCGGGTCCCTGAGGTCCCCGTCTAAGTCGAGAGCACCTGCCGCAACTCGAGAAAATCCAGGAGGTTCTCCCCTCCAGGCGAGATGAGGCCCTTTTCCGCTGAGACGTCTCGAGTCTAATCACACCTAAACTCTGGAACTTCCAAAGGGTCCTTCACACCCTTGCTGGCAACTCAAGAAGTTCCCCGACATACCCGTCTCCACTCGAGAGGAAGCACGAAGAGCCCAGCCCACATTCCAGATGAGCCGTGTTTCCGCCTCGTAGCTCGAGAGGAGGGATCCTTTCCCTGCGTGGTCCGGAAAGAATTCCCGGCGTTCCCGTCGCATCTCAAGAGGAGGCGCTCTCCAACAGTAAAGGCTGAGAGGAACTCCAGGGTCGTGCCACCATTCCCAGAGTCCCCCAGATGTCTCAGTCCAATTCCAGGGAAACCTGTTTTCCCTGCAGCTGCCTCGACTTTCAATCCGAGGATCGAGTCACACCACGGTGGCAACGTGGGACAGCCTAAGCTCGGGGAAAGCCTCGTGGGAAAGCCTCGAGGGAAAGCCTCGTGGGAAAGCCTCGAGGTAAAGCACCAGATCCCTTGATCCACGTGGAAGGGAAGCCGTGACACTGCTGATACAGCTTCGGAGGTAAGCGCACGTGCATGCCCCCAACTCGAGACGAGGACTGACTCCCCAGGGGAGTCTCCAGAAGTACCCCAAGATCCATGTCAGCATTGGAGAGAAATCCTCAGGTTCCAGCAACGACTCCACACAAGGTCTTAGGCCCGGCATCCGACGGCAGAGGCAATCCCGAGAGGCCCTCGAGCAACTCGCATGGGGACTGGCCTTTCCTGAGGCCACCAGAGTGGGTCCCTGAGGGCCCGTCGTAAGTCGAGGGCACCTGCCGCAACTCGAGAAAATCCATGGAGGTTCTCCCCTCTAGGCGAGATGATGCCCATTTCCAGCAGAGGCGTCTCGAGGGTAATCACATCTAACCTCTGGAACTTCCAAAGGATCCTTCACACCCATTGCTGCAACTCAAGAAGTTCCCCGACATACCCGTCTCCACTCGAGAGGAAGCACGAGAGTCCCGCCCACCATGCACAGGAGCCCCCGTTTCCGCCTCAAAGGACGAGAGGAGGAATCCTTTCCCTACGTGGTGGGGAAAGAATTCCCGGCATTCCCGTCCGCATCTCAAGAGGATGCGCTCTCCACAGGAAAAGGCGAGAGGAACTCCAGGGTCGTGCCACCATTCCCAGAGTCTCCCAGATGTCTCAGTCCATTCCAGGGAAACCTGTTTTTCCCTGCACTGACCTCGACTTTCAAGCCAAGGATCGACTCACACCACGGTGGCACGTGGGACAGCCCTGTGAGAAAGCCTCGTGGGAAAGCCTCGTGGGAAAGACTCGAGGGAAATCCACAGATGCCTTGAATCCACTCGAAGGGAAGCGTGAAAATGCTGCTACAGCTCGGCAGGAAAGCGCACGTGTATGCCCCCACTCGAGACGAGATCTGACTCCCCTGGGAGACTCCAGAAGTACCCCAAGATCCATGTCAGCACTGGAAGAGGAATCCTCAGGTTCCAGCACTGACTCCACACAAGGTCTTAGGCCCCGGCATCGACGGGAGAGGAATCCCGAGAGGACCACCCGAGCATACTCGCATGGGGACTGGCCTTTCCTGAGGCCACTCAGAAGCGGGTCCTGAGGTCCCCGTCGTAAGTCGAGAGCACCTGCCGCAACTCGAGAAAATCCAGGAGGTTCTCCCCTCCAGGCGAGATGAGGCCATTTCCGCTGAGGCGTCTCGAGGCTAATCACATCTAACCTCTGGAACTTCCAAAGGGTCCTTTCACACCCTTGCTGCAACTCAAGAAGTTCCCCGACATACCCGTCTCCACTCGAGAGAAGCACGAGAGTCCCGCCCACATCCAGAGGAGGCCCCGTTTCCGCCTCCTAGCTCGAGAGGAGGGATCCTTTCCCTGCGTGGTCGGGAAAGAATTCCCGGCGTTCCCGATCGCATCTCAAGAGGAGGCGCTCTCCACAGGAAAGGCGAGAGGAACTCCAGGGTCGTGCCACCATTCCCAGAGTCCCCCAGATGTCTCAATCCATTCCAGGGAAACCTGTTTTCCCTGCACTGCCTCGACTTTCAAGCCGAGGATCGACTCACACCACGGTGGCACGTGGACAGCCCCTGTGCGCTGTGGGAAAGCCTCGTGGGAAAGCCTCGAGGGAAAGCCACAGATCCCTTGATCCACGGCAAGGAAGCGTGACACTGCTGCTACAGCTCGAGGAAATCGCACGTGATGCCCCAATTCCAGACGAGGACTGACTCCCCTGTGGAGACTCCAGAAGTACCCCAAATCCATGTCAGCACTGGAGAGGAATCCTCAGGTTCCGGCAGCGATTCCACACAAGGTCTTAGGCCCCGCATCGACGGGAGAGGAATCCGAGAGGCCCCGAGCTACTCCCATGGACTGGCCTTTCCTGAGGCCCTCCATAGCGGGTTCCTGAGGTCTCCGTCATAGTGAGAGCACCTGCCACAACTCGAGAAAATCCAGGAGGTTCTCCCCTCCAGGCGAGATGAGGCCCATTTCCACTGAGGCGTCTCGAGGCTAATCACACCTAACCTCTGGAACTTCCAAAGGGTCCTTCACACCCTTGCTGCAACTCAAGAAGTTCCCCGACATACCCGTCTTCACTCGAGAGGAAGCACGAGAGTCCCCGCCACATCCAGAGGAGCCCCGTTTCCGCCTCCTAGCTCGAGAGGAGGGATCCTTCCCTGCGTGGTCGGGAAAGAATTCCCCGGCGCCCGTCGCATCTCAAAGGAGGCGCTCTCCACAGGAAAGGCGAGAGGAACTCCAGGGTCGTGCCACCATTCCCAAAGTCCCCCAGATGTCTCAGTCCATTCCAGGGAAACCTGTTTTCCCTGCACTGCCTCGACTTTCAAGCCGAGGATCGACTCACACAACGGTGGCACGTGGGACAGCCCTGTGGGAAAGCCTCGTGGGAAAGCCTCGAGGAAAGCCACAGATCCCTTGATCCACGCGAAGGGAAGCGTGACACTGCTGCTACAGCTCGGAGGAAAGCGCACGTGCATGCCCCACTCGAGAAGGACTGACTCCCCTGGGGAGACTCCAGAAGTACCCCAAGATCCATGTCAGCACTGGAGAGGAATCCTCAGGTTCCGGCACCGACTCCACACAAGGTCTTAGCCCCGCATCGACGGGAGAGGAATCCCGAGAGGCCCAGAGCAATTCGCATGGGGACTGGCCTTTCCTGAGGCCACCAGAGCGGGTCCCTGAGGTCCCATCGTAAGTCGAGAGCACCCCCGCAACTCGAGAAAATCCAGGAGGTTCTCCCCTCCAGGCGAGATGAGGCCCATTTCCTCTGAGGC
>NW_017218262.1:0-12013 GCF_001704415.2 Capra hircus | reverse complement strand
AGTCCAAACAGTCCTAATGAGAGTGAAAAATCACCCAAGCTAGAGACACACAATTTTCTTTAGCCAAGACCTCCTCAGAATTCAAACCTCAGTGTTTTTGTTGTTTTGTTGTGTTTGTTGTTGTTTTGTTGTCGTTATTGTTTTCATAGTACCCCTCCAGACTGCTTCTACATTTTAAAGCAGACCCCTAGGGACTACAGCCCCTCCAAGGAAGTGAGTGTGTGGGTCCAGGGCCTCATGGGCAGGGCTCCAGGCAGGTACTCTGGGAGCCCAAGCCCCTCATAGAGCAAATCTCAGGGACCTGGGCCAGAGCTCAGCCTGTGAGTGAGTTAGATGGAGAGTCTGGAGGCAGCAGACTGCAGCTCAGTCCCTCCACATGTGTGATGACATCAGACAAGTGACTAAACTTCAGACATTTTTAGGGGACTTCCCAGGTGATAACAGTGGTTGGGAATCCACATGCCAATGCAGGGGACACAGGTTAGATCCCTGGCAGCCTGGTGGGGATTAATATCCCACATGCCTCAGAGTGCCTGAGCCTGTGCATCACAGCTAGAGAGGCTCTGTGTTGCAACAGAAGATTCCACATGAAGCAAGAAGATCCTGTGTGCTGCAAATAGGACCTGATACAGTTAAATAAATAAATAAAAATTAATTAATTAAATATAATGTTATTTCTCTAAACCACTTCCAAGTTTTTAGAGTAAAGATTTCCAAGTCATGCCACAAAAATGATTGATTCAACAGTCAGTTGTTTAATTGTTATTCCTATATAAGGGTTGGGTTAATCTTTTAATAACCATATGAAAGTGAAGTCCCTCAGTCATGTCTGACTCTGCGATCCCATGGACTCTAGCCTACCAGGATCCTCCATCTATGGGATTTTCCAGGCAAGAGTACTGGAGTGTGTTGCCATTTCCTTCTCCAGGGATCTTCCTGACCCAGGGATCGAACCTGGGTCTCCCACATTGTAGGCAGATGCTTTACCATCTGAGCCACCAGGGAAGTCTAGAAGCATGGAAGTACACCAGTCTGGAAGTACACCAGGAAGTACAATACCATGTATAATTCTATAATGGACTGCGTTAAGAGTGGATACATCCAATGGTACAGGGATGTGTACCAAATAAAACAAAAAAGACAGAGTCCCCACCTTCATTCATCCAGTCAGCAGAGGTTGTTGAGGAGCCAGGCACTGTCCTACATGCCAAGGATACACCCGCTGGTCAAGACAGGAGACAACACTATACACCATGTAAATGGGGACACACAGAACGAGTATAGAAAATGCCCTTTCAGGCCATGACATGTGCTGTGAAGGAAAAGAAAGGGGGGCTGCTGTCTTAGATGGGAGACACAGGAGCCCTGAGACTCTCTGGGGAAACATCCCTGGAAGAAGACACAGCAGGTGCAGGGGTCCTGGGACTGAACAAGCTGGCTGAGGCACCTTCCTGCATTCACAGCTTATGGGGGCTTGGGGGGTACTCATAAATGGTCAAGTGCAGCCCTCTGTGGGCTGTGGGAAGACAAGGGGCACAGGTACCCACTGGAGGAGCAGGGGGAATGGCAGGGCCCTTTTTCACCTTCTTTCTGTGCCCTGGCACACTGTTCCCTAGCTTGGGGACAGAGGGACCAGAATATACAGACAGACAGGGGTGAGAAAAAAGTGAAAATGATAGTGTCAGTTGCTGAATCATGTCTGACTCTTTGTGACGCCATGGACTGTAGCCTGCCAGGCTCCTCTGTCCATGGGGTTCTCCAGGCAAGAATACTGGAGTGGGTAGCCATTCCCTTCTCCAGGGAGGGGTGAGAAAGGGCCCCACAAAGCCAGCACAGCTGGAAAGGCTGGTGGGCACAGGCGGCAAAGAAGCCTGTTCTCTGTCTGAGGACCTGGCGCTGCATCCTGAACGTGGTTGGTGGGGGTCTGTGAAGGGCTTGGAGCAGGGGGTGAGCTGTGTAGACAGCAGTCTGATCAGGACAGACCCAAAGACCTGATGACACAGGAGGCAGGGGCCTGGTGATGTGGGGCTGAAACATGTTAAAATCCAAGTTAGACACAGGTAACACTGCATCAGTTCCCTCTAGGCCGCTAACCTTCTGTAGGTGACAGACCCACACAATGTCTGCAACATATAGATGTAAATTCACAGAACCTTAATAAATGTGGATGTATATTCACAACTGAAGGAAACTGTTAACAGAAGGTAGAGTGTAATTCATTCACCTGTAATATAAAACAATCCCCATTACTAATACAAAATACTCCCTGGTGAGCTGCAGTTCATGGGGTCGCAAAGAGTTGGACACGACTGAGCGACTGAACAATAACCCCATTACTAAGCTTCGACATGCCCACCATCACTCATAGCATATTATTCCATCCAACTTTCTAACTAGAGAACATTCTCCCCTTGCTGCTGAGAGATTACATAAACTGCCTTCATGCTCTCTACTTTGGGTTTCCCTAGAGAATGTGGCTGTGATTAGCAAGCAACAATCTAAACAAGCTTGCTTCCATCGAGTGTACTTTCAAGTCATTAAACCCAAAATGTTTAAGAAAACTTTACAAATACTTCCTGTGCTCGAATAAGAACTTGGGAGGACTACTGTGATCAGCACACTGTTCTCAGCAATCAGAATACGTCCCTCTTCCCCCCATGACACAGATGTGATGGCCAGCAGAAACTCTTCAGGAAATGATGGAGAACTTGTGCAGCCTCACATAAGGTGGGGTGACAGCCATTTGTAGTTTCAGGTCAGGGTCCTGGGAAGAGGGAGCCTAAGCTACTCATAAAGCCAGGAGGGTGGGGGTGGGAAATCCCTGTCACAGCACTAGCCCCAGTCACTGAACTCATGACAAGTCCTGAGGCACTTCTCTAAGGGAAAATTCATCCAGTCAGGATCAAAAGAGGATGGGAAAGGGGGCCAGATTAGAGATGGAGGCCCTGCCATGTGTCAGCTCCTCTGCTACCTCGGGTTCTGAAAGATTCGATTCTACTATGCAGGTTTTAATTGTGGTAAAATATGTTGTTGATGTTGTTCAGTCCCTAAGTTATTGCTGACTCTTTGCGACCCCATGGACTGTAGCCCACCCGATTCCTCTGTTCCTGGGATTCTCCAAGCAAGAATACTTGAGTGGGCTGCCATTTCCTTCACCAGGGGATCTTCCCAACCCAGGAATCCAACCTGCATCTCCTGCTTGGCAGGTGGATTCTTTATCACTGAGCTACCAGGGAAATCCTGTGGTAAAATATACCTAACATGAAATTTACCATACCATTTTAAGCATACAGTTCAGTGGCGTTAAGCACATTCACATTGCTGTGCAGTCATCACCAAAATTATCTCCACAACTCTCCTCATGCCAGCACTAAGCATGTTTTTCATACAGGCAGGTTCAACCTCTGCTTAGTTGACGTGGAATCCCAGCTCCTCGTGTCCAGAGGTCAGAGCTCCTCACACATCTGCTGACTCTGCTGAAGTTTCTACTTTGTTATTCTGGACCTGCTGTAAATCAGTCATGTCCCCTCCAAATTCACTTGTTGACATCTTAGCCATTAGTACCTTAGAATTTCATAACAGGGACTTTAAAGAAGTAACTGTTACCCTTAATTACTCTGAGCATAATTTAATCTGATGGGGATGCTTAGAGGAAGAGGAGACTAAGACACAAAGGCAGAGACACAGGCTTGTAAATCAATGCAGTTAGAACACACCCTCTCACCACCCACAAATATAAGCTTAAAATGACTTAACGACTTAAACTTAAAACATGACACCATAAAACTTCTAGAAGAGAACACAGGTAAAATATTCTCTGTCATAAATAACATCTACTTTTTCTTAGCTTAGTCTCCCAAGGCAATAGAAATGAAAACAAAATAATCAAATGGGACCTAATCAAATGTACAAGCTTTTGCACAGCAAAGAAAACCATCAGAAAACAAAAAGACAACATACGGAATGGGAGAAAATATTTCCAAATGATGCAACGGACAAGGGGGTAATCTGCAAAATATACAAACATTTCATACAATTCAATAACAAAAACAAAACAAACAACCAAACTGAAAAATTAGCACAAGAACTAAATAGACATTTCTCCAAAGGATATATATATATATATACAGTTGGCCAATAGGCACATGAAAAGATGTTCAACATTATGAATTATTAGAGAAATGCAAATCAAAACTACAGTGATGTACCACTTCATACCAGTCAGAATGGCCATCATTAAAATAACAATGGCTAGAAAGGATACAAAGAAAATAAAGCTTTCCTACACTGTTGGTGGGAATGTAAGTTGGTAGAGGCAGTATGGAAAACAGTTTAGTGGTTCCTCAGAAAATTAAAAATAGAATTACCCTATAAGCTAGCAATCTCACTCCTAGGCATATATCCAGACAAAACCACAAAAGGACACATGTACCTCTATGCTCATAGAAGCACTATTCACAACACCCAAGACAAGGGAACAACCTAAATGTCAACTGACAGCTGAATGGATAAAGAAAGCAAGAACGAACGCCATTTTCAGAAACATGGTTGGACCTGGAGATCATCACACTAAGTGAAGTAAGTCAGAAAAAGAAAGACAAATATCATATGATATCATTAATATGTGTAATATAAAATATTGCAAAAATGAAACTATCTACAAAACAAAACCAGATCTACAGACCTAGAGAACAGACTCTGATGTAGAATAAATCATTCTTAAATTCTAGACTTTACTATTTTCAAACCTACAGAGTAATAAGCATAAACCAAGGGTCTTTCCAGTCACTACTGAAAACTTTGCTTCTCACGTGCCTTAAAAAAAATGATGGAGGATTAACAGATAAAGAAGCTGTGGTACATATATACAATGGAATACTACTCAGCCATAAAAAGGAATGCATTCAAGTCAGTTCTAATGAGATGGACGAACCTAGAGCCTATTATACAGAGTGAATTAAGTCAGAAAGAGAAATATAAATATTGTATGCTAATACATATACATGGAATCTAAAAAGATGGTACTGATGAATTTATGTTCAGGACAGCAATGGAGAAACAGACATATAGAAAAGACCTAAGGACACGGGGGTGAGGGAAGGAGGGAGAGGGTGAGATGTATGGAGAGAGTAGCATGGAAACTGAGATTACCAAAGGTAAAATAGATGGCCAATGGGAATTTGTTTTATGACTCAAGGAACTCAAACAGGGGCTCGGTGACAAAGCATAAATAGGCTGGGAGGGAGGTTTGGGAGGGAGGGGACATGGATGTAACTATGGCTGATTCTTGTTGATGTATGACAGAAAACCACAAAATACTGTAAAGCAATTATCCTTCAATTAAAAATATAAATAAAAAAAGAAAAAAAATGATGGTGGAAAAGAACTGCCAGCCAAGTACCAGGTTACCAAGTCCTGTTCTCTGACTTAAAAATTGTATGTCATCTTTCTTATTCCTGGGGTCTGGATCCATCAACTGCAATTAGCAGGGGGAATCTGCCATTTATCCCTCACTCCCTGAAGCACAGACCCCACTGGTCTCCACACACTGGAACACCTTCTGCATTGTCCTTTCTTGACCTCATCATGATGCAAGATTTCTCTACGATGGATTTTCTGTGGAGGGAAGGGAGGGAAGGGAGGGGCATGAGGGCAGAGTGAGCTGAGTCTCCTGAAGCACAAAGGCTTTCCTGAGCTCTCTTCCCTGATCTCTATAGGGTTCCTGGAAAGCAGAGATGATAGAAACACAGGAGCAAACTCACTCTTCGAACAAGTGCCTGCTGACTTCTACATCCACTGCACTGAATGGATCATCCAGGAGGTAGATGTCTGCATCCTGATACACGGCTCTAGAAAACGTAGACAGATGTCAGGAGAGGACACTTCACAGTCCCTGGGTCTCATCTCTGAATCATGATGGTGTCCAACAACTCCAGGTTCATTCCAGGAGTCCATGGAAAGAACCAAGACCCTGCTTCATACAGGCCCACCCAATGAGCCCGGTCTGTGTGCTCATGACCACTAGGAGCTGCGGAGGGGGAGGGGAGGATGGCAACTGAAACCCCATTTACCTGGCGAGGCTGACCCGGGGCTTTCTGTCCTTCACTCAGCGGGGTTCCTCTGTCTCCTATCACCGTTTGATCTCCATCCTCCAGAAGCTGTAAATCCTATGTAGAGATAGAAAAGGGAAAGAAAATAAATTTTAAAATGTGTCCTCCTCCTCTCATAGCTCAGTTGGTTAAGAATCTGCCTGCAATCGGAAGACCCCAGTTTGATTCCTGGGTTGAGAAGATCCCCTGGAGAAGGGATAGGCTACCCACTCCAGTATTTTGGGGCTTCCCTTTTGGCTCAGCTGGTAAAGAATCCACCTGCCAATGCAAGAGACCCCAGTTCGATTCCTGGGTTGAGAAGATCCCCCTGGAGAAGGGAAAGGCTACCCACTCCAGTATTCTGGCCTGGAGAATTCCATGGACTATATAGTCTATGGAGTCGCAAAGAGTCAGACATGAATGAGCAACTTTCACTTTCCTCTCATCCTTTTTTATTTTATTATTTTAGCCAAACCATGTAGCTTGTGGGATCTTAGTTCTCTGACTAGGGAATGAACCCACAATCTCAGCCATGAAAGCATGGAGCCCTAACCACTGAACCACCAGGGTATTCCCATCCTCCTAATCCTTTAGGACCAGCTCTTCATACAAGTATTTGATGAAGGGCAATGGGAATGTTTCATAGTGACTAAATATAGCCTTGAACAACAACAAAAAAAAAAAACCCTCTTTGGTTTCTCATTTGTTTTCATTCTATAGTTTTTCACAGCATTTATGCATTTGACTATTTTCACACTTATTTATTGAAGGTCGACCTTTACACCAGGCATTATTCAGGGCATGATGAATTCAGTCAGAAAGAAACAAAGTTCCAGAGTTTCTTTCCATAGTGGGAGATGGATGATATAAGAAATTAACCTGAGCGCAGGTACTGAGGACAGCAAGAAAAAGGTAGCTGGCTCAGGGAGGTGGGGAGTAAAGGAGGGAAGTGAGTCTACACTGGGGTGTGAGGGCTCTGCTCAGAGAGGGTGTGAGCAGATCTGGGGAGGAGGAGGGACTCAGGCAGACCTGGAGAGGCTGCTGCACACAGAGGGATGGGCGAGTGCAGGGGACATGGGGGAGATGCCCAAGGCATTCAGGACAAGGAGGCAGGAGAGCAGAGTAAGAATGAGGGGAGTGAGGGCAGAGAGAGCAGGAGGAGCCTGGGGGCACTCCTAGTAACAGGAGAAGGGGGAGAAGGGAGGACTGACCTGGTCTGAGGTTTTTTAAAGAATCACTTCTATGCTTTTGTGAAAAACAGGCAGTAAGGGGGAATGGGTGAGGGTGACTACAAGTGAGGAGGCAACTGGAATAATCCAGGGGATAGATGATGGTGGTCAGGACCAGAGTGGGAGCAGCAGGAATGGAGCGACAGGGTCACACTCCAGACACACTTGGAAGGTGGAGTCTGTAAGACCTGCTGATGGGATGGCAGTGGGCTATAAGAGAAGAGGAGGACTGTGGTGTCTGAGACATGAGGAAGGGGGAGGACAGGGTCTCCATTTACTGAGTTGGGGAAGATGGTAGATGTCGGTTTAGGAGACTTCACTTGCGGACAAGGTGAGATGATATCATGGTGATATCACGGTGCAGCTGGACATGCAAGTGTGAAGGTCTGTGCTAGAGACACAGGTATGAGAGCTAGTGGCCAGGGGTGGTGAAGGCACAGGACTCGTTTCATCGGGGAATGAGTGTGTCTTAAATTTCCAATTTTGCTGAACATGATGTCAGCTTCTCACTTCCACAGAAGGAATAAGACCTGACTGGAGTCTTCACAGTGATACTTAAGACCAGTCATAGAGTCACAGACAAGAACTATACAAGAAAAGGGAGCAAAAAAAAAAAAAAAAAAAAAAAAGCAGGCTGGGCAGGAAAAACTAAAGGGAAACAGTGTACTCAAGGAACACGCGGCAGATCAGGCTAAACCAAGTAGACGCTTGCCCGTGGAAGCAGAAAACACTCAAAGCTAAGAAGGATGTGAAGCTTTGATTTGAGAATATGCGAATCTATCATAACTTTTATCTGAATACTATTTTAAGAAATAAATAGACAAATCTGTTAATTTTCCCGAGAGTACCTGGGGAAATAAAAAAAGATGACAAGAACATCCCCAAAACCACAAAATAACAATCAAGTTTAAGTTACACAGTTATTATATTAGAAATTTTAGGCTGCCTGTAATTATCATTGGACAGATCCTGGCACAGAGAAGCAGCACTCATTTCTTTGTCTCTACTTTAGCAAATTTGGGGAGGAAGCAAGTGGCACACTGGGGTCTCCATGATAAACAAATCCTTTGATCTCCTAAGTCTCACTTTCCTGTTCTACAGAATGTGCTGCCAGAAACAAGAGACACTAACCTCAAGGATGCTGTGAGAATCCTAAAGTGTAGGAAAACCCTCCATCAATGGAAAAAGGACAGGAATTGATAGCTTTGCTATTGGTGGACTGATCACACTCCTAGTAAATAGAGAAACTGAGACCTCAATCCCTGAGCCTGCTGACTCCTGGACCTTGGAGTTATCTCATCAGCCTGAATTGATATTCCCAGTGTGATTACTGCATATCTCCCTATTTTATTACAGAAAACTTTTCAGCTCAATAAGCTTAAAGGTTTACTTCAATTAGATCTAGTTTAATGTAATACAAAAAATTTGCTTTTTTTAAACTATTTTTTTCCTCCAAGATTAGGCAGATGTGAGCACAGGGAGAACTGTAAGGAGAAATCTTTATAATATTTATATGCATTTAAGTATGGATGAATGAAGAGAAAAAGGCTGTGTTAGTAATGGTTGCTACCATTAAATGAAACCCTGACTTGTTTCTATTGCACAGGCATGGCCTGTAGCCTTTAGGGTAATCCCTCCCCTCCACCATGTAGTAAGAGAAGAAACTGAGACAAACACCTGGAGTTACTATCCGGGACTACTTTTCTCTAAAGATCAAACCTTTTCTACTACACGTGGCAGTCTCTGTATCTTCAGGCAAAGATAACTCTGCTGCCGCTGCTGCGGCTTAGTCGCTTCTGTGTCTGACTCTGTGCGATCACATGGACGGACTGTGACCTTCCAGGCTCCTCTGTCCATGGAATTCTTCAGGCAAGAGTCCTAGAGTAGGTTGCCATGCCCTCCTTCAGGGGATCTTCCCGACCCAGGGATCCTGCATTGCAAGCAGATTACCACTGAGCCACCAAGGAAGCCCAAAATAACTCTAGACACCTCTACTACCTGTGACCATCTCATGTCCATCCACCGACACATGGATTCAAAGGAAATAAGCAGAGGCTCTCATAACTCATTAAATGGTTCCCAAGTGCTAAAGCTAATCAGTCATAGAGGACATTTCAGAGCAGCAACAAAACCTCTTGGAAAACCGCTGAACCAGTGTCCTCATTTTGCTGTGGAAACCTCAGGCAGGTAACAGGACGTGTTCAAAGTGACAGCAGGCAAGTGACACAGCTGGGTCCAGGACTCCCCTCTCGCTACTCCTCTGCCCTAGGCCACCTTCCTGCCAAGGAGAGAAAGGGCACCAGGGGCCCCAACTCTCTGTCCTGACCAGGCAAACAGGAGAGCAGTCCATCTTTGTAAACATTTGTCTCATCACATACAGAAGAATCGCTGTGCAGCCCAGTCTGCAGGGCCCCTTCTCACAGAATCTGCTGCATGGATGGTCCAGGGTGAGGGAAGCCTCAGAACCCTGTGCACGTTACTGGTCCAGTCATGCCATGTGGCTGCAGCAAAGCATTGCCCCCAGGGAGAACATGGCCCTGAGGAAAATGCTGAATGGTAGCCACTGTCCCACAGCTGCTCTTCTCCAGAGATGCTCAAATGTGGGAGAGAAAGACAGGGCTGAGCTTCACCAGAAAGGCAAGGTCGTGAGAGAAACACTCACACCTGGCCTGGGTCTTTGGAGTCTGATGTGGGCATCAGGAGCTGGATATGATTAAGGTAAAGAGGAAACGCCTGAGATCTGTTTATTCCGCATCCCACCTTCCACCTTCATCCATCACCTGCTTTTTGAAAAGTTCTTTCTTTTAAACTTCTCAAGTCAGCACAGCACGAGGACAAGCATGGAGTCTAGAGTTGTGCAGAAGCAGATCAGAACTTGAGCTCCAGATATTAAGGACAGCTGTTTCATCCCCAAGCTTCAGCTTTACCAACAAAAAGTGAGGAATTTGACATCGAGGATACTCATGAAGAATAACTTACATACCTTTTATGTGTGTATACACACATGTGTGTGAGAGAGAAAATTTGTGCATGTAGACTCTGAATGGGAGCTGCTGTTCTCACTGTTTACATTTGCTTCCCCTTTTCTTACACAGTATTTGTAATGTAGCGTTAATCACTCAGCTGTGTCCAACTCTTTTGACCCCTATGGACTATAGCATGCCAGGCTCCTCTGTCCATGGAATTCTCCAGGCAAAAATACTGGAGTGGGTTCCATTCCTTTTCCAGGGATCTTTTGGACCCAGGGATTGAACCCCGGTTCCCACATTGCAGGCAGATCCTTTACCATCTGAGCCACCAGGGAAGTCCATATAGTTGCTCTTAAACTGTTTTTAAATTTTTGGTAGCGCCTTGTGGCATGTAGGATCTTAGCTTTTGACTAAAGATCGAACCTATGCCCTTGCATTGGGAGCATGGAGTTTTAACCACTGGATCATCACATTATGAACACCATTTAATAAAAATCCAGCTCATTCCTGCTATCTTGATACTGTAATCAGGAAGGGTTAATTTTGAACTCATACTGGATCTGCTTCTGTGACTTTAATCCTTATCTTGCTGCTTTTGTTACTGTAGGCATGCACAATGGCCTGCCTCAAGGAGATAGCCTGACCCTGCCCACCTGTGAAGGGTTATAAGGAAGTGAAACTAACTTATCTCCCAGCATGAGGCTTGTTGCTTTATAAGATATTCACAAGAATTAAATGATCTTTTTACTTTGTTTCCTCATGTCCAACCATCTCTGATTCACAGAAGAACGTGACATCCTGCCCCTGATGAGATGGCTATTTTGAGGTGCTAACCTGCCATCTCAGCTATTTGTAAGGCCTCCTCAGAGAATCATTTTGCCTTTTTGCATTTCTTTTTCTTGGATGGTCTTGATCACTGCCTCCTGTATAATGCCATGAACTTTTGTCCATAGTTCTTCAGGCACTCTATCAGATCTAATCCCTTCAATCTATTCTCACTTCCACTATATAATCCTAAGGGATTTGATTTATGTCATACCTGAATGGTCTAGTGGTTTTCCCTACTTTCTTCAATTTAAGTCTGAATTTGGCAACCAGGCGTTCATGATCTGAGCCACAATCAGCTCCCAGTCTTGTTGTTGCTGACTGTATAGAGTTTCTCCATCTTTGGCTGCAAAGAATAGAATCAATCTGATTTTGGCGTTGACCATCTGGTGATGTCCATGTGTAGAGTCTTCTCTTGTGTTGTTGGAAGAGGGTGTTTGCTATGAGCAGTGCGTTCTCTGGTAAAACTCTGTTAGCCTTTGCCCTACTTCATTCCGTATTCCAAGGGCCAAATTTGCCTGTTATTCCAGGTGTCTCTTGACTTCCTACTTTTGATTCCAGTCCCCTATAATAATGTCGTCTTTTTTGGATGTTAGTTCTAGAAGGTCTCTGTCTTCAGAACATTCAGAACTCAGCTTCTTCAGCACTTACTGGTCAGGACATAGACTTGTATTACCATGATATTAAATGGGTTTGCTTGGAAACGAACAGAGATCATTCTTTTGTTTTGAGATTGCATCCAAGTACTGCATTTTGGACTCTTTTGTTGACTATGATGGCTACTCCATTTCTTCTAAGGGATTCCTGCCCACAATAGTAGATATAATGGTCATCTGAGTTAAATTCGCCTGTTCAGTCCATTTTAGTTCACTGATTCCTATAATATCAATGTTCACCTTAT